>NC_064422.1:40335000-40635000 GCF_023375975.1 Astyanax mexicanus | reverse complement strand
CCCTGTCAACTGTCTATTTTCACGCCTTAAGCCCACTCCATTAAAATAGCGTCTGAGTTTAGGAACAAATCTACACTGATGGGCGTGGTGGTCTGAAAGTGAGGTGTGTTCAGGTAAATTTCTTTTATGTTTGTATCTTGGCGACAGGAAATACAGGTGCGCCACTGACTGATTAAAACCCTGACAACAGTCGACAGTCAGCCTTTCAATCCTATCTTCTATCTCCTATGCAGGTGTGCCACGTGCATTGTGCACCCTCAACACCTATAAACCCCTGCTTATTATACACACACAAATAAACGCACTGCAGCGCAAGTCTAGCTTTTACATCTACAATAAACAGAATAAAAATAAAACAACATTGCTGTTCCCTTAAATCAGCAGCTGGTGCACCTTCACGCAGCTCAGTATCTGTCTCTGCTGAGACGCACAAAAGCGCCACGCTGTTAAGATACGAATGTGCCAAAGTCAGAGCTCACCTGCTGTATCTCTTAAAGGAAATGACAACTGGCACACTGATTGGATTATTTCATGGTACGGCCAAACTTAACCACACCGATGATTAATGAAGAGAATTAGTTCATGCTTTTCGCGAATTTCGAGCTGTGCAAGGTGTATTTTTAGCAATGTTTCCAAGATACCAAAGACAAACTGACACACCCTAAATCCAGCTGCATGATGCACAGTTGACGAAGTGCTTTAGATTGCTAAAATAGGGCAGATTGTCTCCAATGAAACCAGGCATTTTCTTAAGCTATTTGGACATGCACTTGTTTGTATAGGCTTTTGTTTTTGATACATTAAAAACTTCTATTTTGTGGTGTACCACCTTGGTGCGCATCACATTCCACAGTTTGAGAACCACTGATCTAAACAATGTGTTAAAAAATGTTTCGCACCCATCTATCTATCTATCTATCTATCTATCTATCTATCTATCTATCTATCTATCTATCTATCTATCTATCTATCTATCTATCTATCTATCTATCTATCTATCTATCTATCTATCTATCTATCTAATGGAAATCTGTACCTACTACTGTCTGACAATTTAATTTAAGTCTTTGAAACCTCCTTTCACAAAAACTGTAATACTTTAGACATAAAAGTAGTCAATTACCAATAAAAATAACTTTAAATGACAACAGAGGCAGAGCTTCTTACTCTTTGTAAACAAATTTAACAGATTAAAACAAAAGGGTTTCAACTAGGATATAGAATACAAGAAGCCTTTATATACATAAGAGCAACAAGATTTTCCCCTCAAATAAACAAACCTACAGGCTTTATCAACTATAAATAACTCAGTTACAACATAAGCTATAAAAGTGCTTCAGCCAGTATAAGGAAAATACTGTATGTAGTGGAGTTGCTTGAGGTGGTGGAACAGATTAGATCTATTAACGTTACCGCTGCTGGTCGGCTCCACTCTCCGGCACAATTTACAGCAAAGCGGCAAGCGGCTGACCGGACCGAGTCTACCTTAGCCTTGAATCCGCTCGTCCCGGCTCCATTTGGCTCCAGCGCGAGACATTTTAAATGCGGAGCGGAGCGGACTCGAGCCTAGCCTAGCCTAGCCATTTTAAAATAGCCTTGCCTAGCCTAGCCTTTCTGGCTACGTGCCTGTGTGATTACGTTACGTTACGCACTGACGTAGCCCAGCTACGGGGGCTGATTGTGTTCAGCTCTGCGGCGAGCTGACGCCAGTAAAAAATGCCTGTTGTGACAGATTCTATAAATAATACATATCGATATACCACAAAAACGATATCACCGCTACTAAAACATTTCTTATTGCGATAAATACCGATATTGAATTATTGTCCAGGCCTACTATTTAGTAGCATATATTTTGCACAGATCTGTATATGTATATACATATATGTGTGTGTGTTGCTGTAATATGGTTAATTAATTATTATTAATTATGCTTTCAGCTGGTATTGGCAATATGGTGAGCGGAGCAATTAACAAAGCTGCTGCTGATGTTGCTGCAGACAAAGCAGCCGACAAGGTGATGTCTATTGGGAAGAACCTACTGGGATGATCCATCATCTTCTTCACTCAATCATCTGCGCACCGGAACAGAAATTAAGAGTTATATATTTACAGTATGTCCTGTGTGATGAAATTATTAAAACTACTTTGTTTTTGATTTACATGAGTGTGGGTCTACTTTTTGATGTGTAAAAAAAATTATATTAAAAAAAAGTACATGATTTTTAGGTATTTGTTTTGTCAACTCAAACCACCTGTAAATAAAGCTGATTTTAATTCATTTCTGCATTAATTTGTATTTTTTAAAATATTACGTATTAAACCATTACTTAGGAAAATTACTTTCTTCTGATAATAAACGTGTTTTTAATCATCACACCAATGTTGCAGATGACTCAAAACCTCCAATACATAATACACGTTGGCCATAATACTCAAATACAGCATGAAAACGTTTTGTCTTTTGAACATATTTAAACATATATACAGCTCTGGAAAAAATTAAGAGACCACTTCAGTTTCTGAATCAGTTTCTCTAATTTTGCTATTTATTGGTATATATTTGATTAAAATTAACTTTGTTGTTTTATTATATAAACTACAGACAACATTTCTCCCAAATTCCACATAAAAATATTGTCATTTAGAGCATTTATTTGCATGAAATGAGAAATGGCTGAAATAACAAAAAAAATGCAGAGCTTTTAGACCTTAAATAATGCAAAGAAAACAAGTTCATATTTATAGAGTTCAGAAATCAATATTTGGTGGAATAACCCTGGTTTTTAATCACAGTTTTCATGCATCTTAGCATCATGTTCTCCTCCACCAGTCTTACACACTGCTTTTGGATAACTTTATGCCTCAGCTTGGTTTGATGGCTTGTGATTATTTATCTTCCTCTTGATAAGCTCGTTCTACAAACTCAAGTTAAAGGAGAGGTAGATAACGCAGCATGACAACGACCCAATTTAAGAAGGCTGGATGTTTATCATATATATGTGACGTGGGGTTAATTTAAGCGGGTTGTGCATACAGACGCCTGTAAGCATCACAGAGGTGAAAGAATTCTGCATGGAGGAGTGGGGAAAACCCTTCTTTCTGTCTAACTAGGGGTTATTAGGGCATAGGGTTCATTGCATTTTATTTAAAAGTATTTAAAAACATATTTTTATCGTGTTTTATTTATTACTACTGTTGGTTATGTATACGTTTTATATATATATTTTTTGTATAGGGATTCATAATCTTTTTTCCACATTACTGTATATATTTTAAAGGGTTTACATTTTAGATTAAGAAAGTGCAAGAAAACACAAATATTTGTTGTAATTTTTTATTGTCAACAAAAAAGGCAATACAAATTTCCAAAAGCAAATTGTCCAGATGAAGATCTAGATGAGTTTTATGAATTGTTTTGTTCCCAAACGAGCTACAAGTCGCCTTAACCTATCACACCTATCTAACTGAGGGCTTGCCCAGTGTCCTGTGGAACCGATCCCTGCGAGATATGGGCGATCAAAACATTTTAAAATAAAGAATTCAGATTCTGCATGTCCCCAAAGCAAAATACTGAACGCTGGACGGATTTCAGGTACGGCTGGAACAGTTCTGAACCTCTGGGTAAAGAAATAAAGAAATAAAGAAAGAACTCCTCTGAGTATAAAACTCCTGCTCTCGGCTCTAAGGCATCTTTAGTGCTGTCTTTATTTATTCTCACTAATACAGACAGACAGTTAGGGGTTAACGAGGGCTGGGAAGACACAGACTCAAAATAAAACAGAACCTAAAGCTAGTTCAGAGAACCGACGAAGAAAACACAAATACTGAACACCTCGCCTCGCTCTCAACCCAAGCTGGTTTGACACTGCGCCACTGAGAATGAAAAATACAGCCAATAACAGACAATACTGGAGAGATAGCTCTGAATACGGAGAAGAGAGGATCACATTAATCAACAACGGATTGATATAAAACCCCACCACAGCTGTTTGATAGGATAGACCGGATCATTCTATCATTCAGAATTACATCAGAACAATATGAAGTACTGCAGAAAACAATGCTGCCAGCATACAGTTTATTCCAGACATGAGGCTACTTGTTAATGGAGCCTAAAAATGCGGAAATAACCTATTTTAAATTGGTTTTATCTGCATTCTGTATATTTATAATAAATTGACCTCACTTTTGATAAACCTCTGAATATTTAGTGGTGCAATTCATACATTTGAAGTTCTGAACTTTGAAGTTTCAAACTTTTGAACTTTGAAGTTTTAAACTTTTGAACTTTCAAACTTTGAAGTTTCGAACTTGTGAGGTTGTGAAAAAGTTGCTGTTAAAAATACATAAAAAAAAAACTTAAGATTTTAGGTTTATAAATTTCAGATCCATAGTTTTATTTAAGATTTAAAAACTCAGATCCCTCAGTTTAAAGGTATTTGAACTCAAAATAAGACAGATTTAAGTTTTATGATCTGAAAATGTATGGAAAAGGAAAAAAAATTAGTTTTATTAAATTGTATTTTTTTTCTCCAGCAAGTTTCAACACCTCAAAGGTTCAAAAATCACAAAAAAGGCATTTTTGAAATAAAAAATGTATGATTTACATCATGAAAAGTAATTCAACGTTAATCAAAAGTCAGGTTTAATTTAAGTAAAATATGCAAAATGCAGATTCATATACTTGTTTTAGCTTTTAAGCTCCATATTTGTCGTACAGTAGAGCCGAATATTAAACCTACAGTCTCAGAATGGAACGAATGGAGCAGAGATGTTGTGAAAACTGTGTGTGAACATGTTTCAGGCTGCGTGAAGGTGAGCCTGGAGGTATTAATCTAATTAACTCTAGTGTTTCAGACAGTATAGAGTTTAGGGCTGAACTCCTGTAAACTCCTGATATGTCAAAAGGTGGGGCTGGAACAGTGGGGTAGAGACAGAAAGTGGACGGGGCTGGAACAGGGAGGAGGGCGGGGCTGGAACAGGGCTGGAACAGGGCTGGAACAAGGAGGAAGAGTTAAAAAAAAAAAAAAAAAAAAGGAAAAGAAAAATAAGGGAATAAATGTGAGGAGGTTTATGTGAAGGTCAGGCCGGCCTCGTTGTAGACCTTGAACACCTTCTCAATGGCGTTGACGTAAGCTGCCGTCCTCAGGTCCAAGCCCAGGTTGTACTTGTTGGCTGTGCGCATGATTTGCTGAAAAAATATAAAATAGAAATTATGATTTACAATACAGTTAGGGGAATGAAGAAAAAGAAGCACCAACACCACCAAAAATGCACTAAAATTCAAATTTTTAAATTTTTTTGGCCAAAACTGACAAAATATAAGATATTATGGAAACATTCTGCTGAGTTTAGGCACAAACAGCTCTCGTCAGCAGAGCTTCGGCCAGTATTTTAATACTTGAACTCTGCAGGACATCACGGTAATCTGTGTGGGTTAATACTGATTGCTCCTTAGAATAAACAGAACAAAAATACTAAATCGTTGTTTTTTTAATGATGACATTCTGGCCTTTCATGTTAACGGCCTCTCCTTTATTTTAACTCTGTAAAATATTAAAGTACCCCTTATTTTCAATGCAGCTGAGCGTTTATGATTCAAAGGGACTCAAGAATACATTTAAAATTAAATTAAAACAAGTATTTAATCAGATGAGCTAAAATGAGGAACTTAATAAACAAATAATTAAAATTAAATGGTAAGAGCATTAGAAAAACAAGCAAACAATAAAAGATTGTATTAAGAGGAAATAAAATAATTTAGAATAAAAGCAGGAGTGGACAGGTTAAATGTAAAGCAATAAAATAAAGAGATACATACTTAAAATAATAATAATAATATATATAATAATATATATTGAATAATTTATAATATATATATATATATATATATATATATATATATATATATATATATATATATATATATATTATGAAAAGCCTAGTGATAAGTGGTGCGAAATGTTTTCCAATTTATTTCATTTATTTATTTGTAAAAATGAACTTAAACCTACTGCTCCCTCCTCAGTTGGAGGGAATACCGAAAACAGTATAAACTACTATATTTATTTACAGTTTTATTCAGCTTTTTTGACATTTTTGGTTGCCAAATATTCAGTGCATCCCTATTAAATATGCAGCAATTTAGCATTCAGACAGTTTCATACAAACTTTGAAAGTAAAATGCTGAAAACTGATAGACTAAGTTAATTATGAGATGTGGGAGAACCCCCCTGGGGTGCGTGTGCAGAAGTGAAGGGGAGGTTTATGAGGTTATGTGCTTTATGTGGTGATAATTCCACAGTGAAAACTCAAAAAGCTAAGGAGGTGTCAGCAGAGAGCGGCTATAATTACCCTCTCTTACCATCAACAGCTCCACCACAACAACATTCCTGTTATTAAGCAATTGAAGTGAAAAAGCAGAGCAGTTTGGTGGATGAACTTGAATACAGGAGAGGCTGTGATTTACAGAGAATGTTTAACGATGAAGAAGAGCGGCTACCACCCTTAACTGTGGTGAAACGATCACAAACACAAGAGCACGAGTGCCAAGAACATACAGTGCAGTATGAGAAATATGCAACAATGCTCAGTAAGTCTATAATAACTTTATAATTAATGCTAACTGTGAGAAAGCTTTCTCCCGCCCAGGAATGGAGGTGGTTAACTGTAGGTCATGGGGTCAACACAATTATTTGTTTAATAATTAATTAATTAGGGCTACTATTATAAATAGGGTTACAGGGTTCTTGCACCATTTTAAAAGTCCAATGTAATGCTTTTTAAGCCCTTTTTTGATCACAATAAATATAACTTAATACCCAAAAATGTTGTTATAATGTAGGCAGAAACATAAAATTGGTAGAACATTTGTAGAAAATAATTTATTTGATTGGAAATCAAAACTTAACGCTTTCTATTTATCAATTTTTTTTCAATCTTCCCGTAATGTTAGCTAGCTCTCGCCACCATTAGTTCTCTCCCCAGTAAGCTAGCTAACGTAGCTAACTGACCACTAATGTTACTATGTTAGCTATATATATATATATATTTATATATAAATATATACATATTTATAATGTATTTCTCAATACATGGTTCCGAAATTAAGATAAACAACTTACCCTTGCAGATCTCTCCATAGTGTAGGCAAGACCAGAGTGCACAATGTCCTTCTCAGAAGCACCCTACACAACACACACAAAACCCAAATTAAATCAGTTTCCCATAGCAGAGCACTGTTTTTTAGATTAATAATAAAAAAAAAAAAAACAGACCAGATCTGATCACATTTGACAATGTCTTACACTTCTGCATTGTTATCTTAAGTTCTAGCTAGCATTGGCAACGGTCACAATCCATTGAGTTCATTCTAATCATTGATTAATTTTTTATTTTATTTTTTTTATGATGCAATAGAGATGCAATGCTATTTTTGTCCCACCCATTCAGCCGCTACTTAGCTGTATATCCCCCATCACAGGTGATGCCACAACAAAAGGAGGGTGAAGGCTAGCCCATGCCTTCCTTTAAACTGCTGTTGATGCAGCATTGCTGAGTAGCATCACAGTGCTGATACATCAGCTCACAGACGCAGCCTTGTGCTGATCCACATCACCCTAGGAGTGAGGAGGGAAAGAGCACCATCTACTGTACACACGCAGAAAGATCAATGCTTATTGTACTCTCTCAGGGCTCCGGCAGCTGATGGCAAACTACATGACCGGGATTCGAACAAGCGACCTCCCGATCATAGTGGCAGCTCTTTAGACCAATGGACCATTTGGAGCTCTAGATTGAAGAGCTTTACATAAAGAAACTGCCAGTAGATTAGTAGGCTTGTATTTATATTTATACATTGATTATCATAAAAGCTGAATATATAACATGAATGACAAAGGTCAAAGGGAGCTGATCGCTAGTCCATAAAAAATAGATAAATTATTATAGAATTAAGATACAGATTTATTTTTATATTGGTTTCATAAGTTTTAATTTGCTTGCATGTTCTTGGTTGTGACTCCCTTAAAGAAATTCAAAGAAAAAAATCAAAGAAAAGTCTCCAAATTTGACAGCTGTAAATAGTGTTTCTAACCATTTTGGAACATCTACAAAAATAATAATAATAAATAAAAAAAAGAAATTATAATTAAAAATCCTTTATTTCATTTACAAACTGGAGGAATATCAAGATTTTATTATTATTATCATCATTATTTATTTTACTGCCAAGCTTTTATTCTAGCACAAATATGCTCAAAATAAATAATTTTCATTAATTAAATACACCAAAGCTTAATTGTTGGGTGCTTCATCATCCAGCCACTTTATATTATAATATACTTAAATATAATTACAAAAGCAATGAACAATAACTTAGAAGTGAGCTGGATTTGGCAAGGCCTTTCTGAATTATTAAGTCATCCTGATTCCTTAAAAATCATCTGTAAGTGCTAAAAGTTAACTACAGATATGATGTGTGATGTGATGTGATTGGTTCTGACAAACACGGCTTGTGTGTTCAGGAACGCTTGGCTGACAGACAGACAGAGAGAGAGAGAGAGAGAGAAAAAAAAAGAAATTTCCATCCATTTAGCTCCATTATACCACACACTGTACACAGAATTTACTCCAGATTTCACTTTTCAGGAATTATTATATCTTGACAGATGCTAAATTATTAGCTAGTGAAGTATGACAGTTCCAATAGAAGACAGATCAACACATCTCATCATTAGAAACACTGGAAATATGATCTATATTTCAGATCTTTTCATTTCTCGACATTCATACAGCCATAAACCATTCAGCTGTCAAACCCTCACAATGCTATTTAGCGCTGCAAGCTAATTAGCAGAGCTAATTCAGTGAACAGGCCAATTATTTCATTCCATTTTAGATGTGAACAAATGTGCTGCTGGAATGAGTAAATTAAATGAACTGTATATTGTAAGAATAAAAAGTAATGAACACAGCAAAACCTACATGATAAGGACAAATGTATTGTACTGGAACATCTATCTGCTCATCCGTTTTTTAGCACAATAGCAAAGATCTTTTTAAGTTTATTCTGCTTTTGATTTGAAACAATTGGGTCAATAAGTGAGGTCAGGATTAGGGATGGATATCAAAATTCGATAAGAAAAATGTAATTATTATTATATTTTTTTAATCCAATGCTTTTTTTCGCTGACATTAACTGTTTCATAGCATGCTCAGTGAGACACTTAAATAAATAAATAAATAAATAAATAAATGAACCGGCATACTGATGCAAACAGAATTTCACTTAATCTTTTAATTTCTCTCCCAATTCTTCAATCTCTTTCAATTTCTCTCAATATTTTTCTTTTTCGATCTTTCAATCTCTCTCTCTCTTAATATATCTATCAATATCTTTCAATCTCTCTTTCAATCTCTCTCAATATCTCTGTCTTTCTCAATCTTTCAATCTCTCTCTCTCTCTTGATATCTCTCTCTCAATATCTCTTTCAATCTTTCCCAATATCTCTTTCTTTCTCAATCTTTCAATCTCTCTCTCTTGATATCTCTCTCTCAATATCTCTTTCAATCTTTCCCAATATCTCTTTCTTTCTCAATCTTTCAATCTCTCTCTCTCTTAATATATCTCTATCAATATCTTTCAATCTCTCTTTCAATCTCTCTCAATATCTCTGTCTTTCTCAATCTTTCAATCTCTCTCTTTGTCTTAATATCTCTCTCAATATCTCTCAATATCTCTTTCTTTCTCAATCTTTCAATCTCTCTCTCTCTTGATATCTCTCTCTCAATATCTTTCAATATCTCTTTCAATCTTTCCCAATATCTCTTTCTTTCTCAATCTTTCAATCTCTCTCTCTCTTAATATATCTCTATCAATATCTTTCAATCTCTCTCAATATCTCTGTCTTTCTCAATCTTTCAATCTCTCTCTCTCTCTCTCTTAATATCTCTCAATATCTTTCAAACTCTATTTTAATCTTTCAATTTCTCTCAATATTTCTCTCTCAATATCTCTTTCTCTCAATCTATCAATCTCTCTCAATATGTCTCTATATCTTTCTCAATCTTTCAATCGCTCTCTCTCTCTTAATATCAAAAATGCATTCATTAGAAGGGGTGTCCACAAATATTAGGATATATGGTATTAAAGTATACAATTTCTTTGAGAGACGCAAGCAGACACACACACAAATGTGTGGACAGACTGAGAAAATGAATACTTACAGCCACTCTGGCCTGGAATTCAGCAGTTGGGACCACAGGGATGGGACCACCTTGTTTTCCGAACTTCCTCTCAAGACTCTCCTGCACAGACACTGAAAAACAAAAAGAGAGGAATTAGATAAATATCAGATTGACAGACTGTCCTACTGTATGCTCATTCTACCTTTATTTTAGGCATACACTACGCAAAAATACTGTATTTTTCAAACTATAAGGTGCTCTATCAATGAACGTCTATTTTCTGGTCTATTTTCATACTTACAAGGCGAACCTGATTATAAGGCACATTAAGCGACACTAGTAAGGATGAAGCGCCAAAGTAAACAAAACTGTAATTCTTAATAAAACAGTTTATTTTAAAGTCAAACGAGGGCTGGATGTTAATCTACACAGATTTCTCCCCTGAAAACTGTTTATTTGGGTGAGTAAAGCACTTCCGTTTATGTACAGTAAGCTTAGATTTCCAATATTTTGTCTAAGTATGAGTTTTCAGTGAAGTTTCTCCAGCAGTAAGGCTGGGTGCAGCAGCATTAGCATTAGCCGCTAATTTTGCAGGAGGAAAATGCCACGTGATAGTGCTGGGCTAAGGAACCCTGAGTGTTCAGGTAACTCAGCTAGTGGTTTGTCCCACATAGTTTGTTTTAATACGGCAAACACGCTGACTACAGTGAGCTAGCGAAAGAGCTAGCGCTGCGGTTAGCGGCTAATGCTAATGCTGCTGCATCCAGCCTTAGTTTTGAAGAAACTTCTACAGAGAAAACTCAACCTTATAACCATATGTACTTCAGTGGGGTCTTTTGGTGATTAAACACTAACGAAGGCTACATACATACGTACGCTTAACTACGTAAAATCCATGTTAGAATTATTCCATAGTTTAACTTCAACAACAGATATAAATGTCATGTATTAAGGTCATACAAGGTGTCCATACAGTGTATTAGGGGTGGGCGAAATGGCTCTAAAATAATATCACGATATTTCAGGGTATTTTTGCGATAACGATATACTTGGCAAAATAGGAAAACTAAAATAATTCATTCATTTCAGGAATCGAGTATAATAGTATAACAGTATAATCATAATGTGTCAAAATAAATAATATAGCATAAAATAATATAATGCAGCAAATAATATTGCAGAATATTTAGTGCATGCATATAAACTGCAAACTAAAACAATTATACAACAAATACACCTAAAGCTACACAGTAAATAATAGACTACTTTTAACACAGAACAGCCCTATTATCACGATATGGATTTTTAATATCACGATATTTCTGTGTCACGATATATTGTATACGATATAATATTGCCCACCCCTACAGTGTATTATCTTTTAATTCTAACTAAGGCACAGATTAAAGTGTGAGAAGCATAAATTTAACAGCTTCTCTCCAGAAGCATCATTAATTATACAAGGTTATATGTAAATGTTGTTTTCTGGGTCACGGCCATTGATTTCTCTCCCTTGTTTTTTCTTATCTTGTCTCGTCTTCCTCCTTTCTGAATATTCTGTGTCCTTAAATTTCTTGCTGTACTGGTTTAAAGGGCAGGAGAGAGAGAACGAGAGAGAGAGAGAGAGAGAGAGAGAGAGAGAATATGACCTAGAGTAAGAACATGTCGGAGGGATGAGCCGCTCGTCTGTGACCTCGTCTGTCTGAATGGTGCATAAACAACGTTAGCACTGCGAGGGGAGGAATTGTTTACACTGCTGCAGGGCAGGGCGGCACACCCTGCTGATCCCTGATCAGGGCGCTGCCTAAAATACAGTGAAAGGGACGATGCAGGTGGCGAAAGAACGATGATGTGATGAAAACAGTTTAACAATACGTTGTGAAAATAGAGACGGGTGCCGTGCTGGATCTGGTGCTTTTCTGCTTATAAATAGTCTTTGTCATTTAAATAGCAATAGTAGTGCGTGTGAATACAGGGGTTGGACAGTGAAACTGAAAACTGAAACACCTGGTTTTAGACCACAATAATTTATTGTGGTGACGGACAGTTCTGGTGGAATCAGGAGAGTTGAGGTGCAAACTGAATTCTGTCGTGATTTGATCAGCCGTGGTTTTATGTTTTTTTTTGGATACAATCCGGGTTAGCACCCGAACATCCCTTTCAGACAGCTTCCTCTTACAGCGTCCACAGTTAATCCTGTTGGATGTGGTTGGTCCTTCTTGGTGGTATGCTGACATTACCCTGGATACCGTGGCTCTTGATACATCACAAAGACTTGCTGTCTTGGTCACAGATGCTCCAGAAAGACGTGCACCAACAATTTGTCCTCTTTTGAACTCTGGTATGTCACCCATAATGTTGTGTGCATTGCAATATTTAGAGCAGAACTGTGCTCTTACCCTGCTAATTGAAGCTTCACACTCTGCTCTTACTGGTGCAATATTGTGCAATTAATAATAAATAATAAAATAAAAATTAATAATAAATAAGATTGGCCACCAGGCTGCCCCAATTTAGCCATGAATCCTCCCACACTAAAATGACAGGTGTTTCAGTTTCATTGTCCAACCTCTGTATATCTACACTGATGGGTGTGGTGTTCTGGAAGTGGTGTGGAAGTGGTGTGTTAAGGTAAATTTCAGGTGTATTGCTATCTTGGCAGTATAAAAACACAGATGCATCACTGACTGATTATACACTAGACAAAAAGTCAGACATGTACACTTCACTTGTGACACATACAAGGACACAAGTGCTCAAACCTAACTTTTTAACTTTTACATCAACAATAAAGAGAATATTGAATAAAGCACTTCGACAAAGGGAATGGCAAGTGACACGCGATTGGTTTATTTCATGTTACGCCCAAAACACAGCCATGAGTAGTCTTTTTCGTATTTCGAGTAGCGCAAGGTGTACTTTTCCTGTCGTTACGATAGCAAAGACACACTGACACACCACACCTAATCAAGCAGCTCCTCTATAGATTGCTAAAATGGGGTCTTAGGTCATAGTATAATGCCTGAGGAAGGAATGTGTGCATACTCAGTCCAGCAGTGACACTGAGGTGTTTAAACACTCCAGCAGCACTGCTGTAAAAACAAAGATGGTTGCTATGCTCCAGCTTGTGCACTTCTGCTTATAATAACTGGATCAGAGGTGATGAACCAGGTCATGATTCTCAGGTGAGATGCCTGGGAAAGGAGTGTGTTCAACATTCTTGCAGACTTACTCAGCAGGTGGTAGTTGGAATCCCGCTCATACTTGAAGGTCAGGCGACCGTAGCTGACGTGGTTCAGGTTCTTCAGCCACTCGAAGTAGGAGACGGTCACACCACCAGCATTGAGGTACATGTCCTACAGAGAGAGATACAGTACGCTGCTTAAGTCCAGGGGAACCAGATGTGTCAAGGTTTACAGCAAATACATTCATTCAGACTTGTCTATCCTCTCCAGCACTACTGCAGTATTGTGAAGCCTGGCCTGGCAAATCCAATGCAACATTCCCAAGCAACTTTAATTAATGTAGTAAATCTTAGTGTATAGGTAAACATGCAGAGACACTTGCTTATTCAAAGTTTCATCTGATATCTCAAAAACACTGACTGGTCAGTTTCAACTAACTCTATAGAACTTGACAGGGTCTGTAGGGATGGACGGGATGGTTGGGATAGAATTGCACTGGATATAAGCACTGGATTTGAGCATTGAATTGATGGATGGTTGGATAAACTGGAAAGATAGACTGGATAGAAGGTTGAACTGGAGGTTTGGAAAATAACTGCTCTGGAAATAAGCATTGAATGGATGGACCGTATGGATGAATTGATAGACTGAATGGATTGATTGGATTGGCTTGGCTGGATAGACTGGAAAGATATATTTGATGGATATACTGGATGGGGTGAACAGACTGAATAGATGGACCAGATAAAACTGCAACTGGATATAAGCATGGGATGGATGGATTGATGGATTGATTGATTGATTGGATGGGCTGGATAGAGGACTGCACTGGATGGATGAAATAGGATTTCACTGAGTGGACTGACTTGAGTGAATTGAATTGGATGGATTGACTTGGATTAACTGACTTGGATTAATAGATTGAATAGATGGATGGACTGACTTGGATGGATGGATGGATGGATGGATGGACCTGATATAATTGCACTAGATATAGGCATTGGATTTTAGCACTGAATGGATGGATGGGTTGAATATACTGGATAGATGGTTGGACTGAAGGGTTGGGACAGAACTGCACTGGATATAAGCACTGGATGGATGGATGGATGGATGGAATAGAATTTAATTGGATGGACTGATGTTAGTGGACTGACTAGGATGGATGGATTGATTTGGATGGAAGGAATGACTTGGATGGATGGATTGGGCTGACTAGATGGATGGACTGGATGAATTGACTTGGATGGAATGGATTGATTGATTTGGATGGATGGATTGGACTGACTAGATGGATGGACTGGATGGATTGAATTGACTGGATGGATGTACTGACTGGATGTATTGACTGGATGGATAGACTGGTTGGATGGGCTGGATAGAGGAATGGACTAAATGGATGAAATAGAATTTCATTGGATGGACTGACTTGAATGGACTGACTTGGATGGATGGATGGACTGGATGGATGGATGGAACAGAACTGGACTGTATTTGATTGAATTGATGGACAGACTGATTGGATGGATTGACAGATTGACTGGATGATAGATCGGATGGATGGATGGATGGATTGGATGGATGGATGGATGGATTGACTTGGATGGATGGATGAATTGACTTGGATGGATAGATTGACTTGGATGGATAGATTGATTGATTGATTGATGGATGGATGGATGGATTGACTTGGATGGATAGATTGATTGATTGATTGATGGATTGGTGGATGGATGGATTGACTTGGATGGATAGATTGACTTGGACGGATGAATTGATTTGATTAATTTGATTGATTTGATTGATTGATTGATTGGATGGATGGGGATATAATTGGATTGTATTTGATTGGACGGTCTGTATGGAAGGAAATTTAGAACAATATATGCAATAATAATAATAATATAACTGATAATAGTGATAACTGAAGTTAAGCTTAGCTTACCGGGATAACCATGACGTTCTTCTCCAGGAAGATCTTGTCAGCATCAGGGGTGGTGGGCCCATTGGCACCTTCAGCAATGATCTAGAAAAGTACAAGACCACTCATTAGAAACACAGATATAGACTCTGATGAGGTCATATTGAATGTCAGTAAAGGAATATAATAAGTAAGTATTAGTAATTTCTCTGTGTATCTTGGTGAATTCTTTAGTAGTGAAAGAGTTAAACTGTATAAAGCCTGAATGCTGAAGCCTGAAGGTGTGTGTATTGTATGCGGCTGGGTGTCACCAGGATTAATGGTTCTCATTTAACCAGCATTACGAGAGAGAAAGAGAGAGAGAGAGAGAGAGATCTCGTTTAGATATACAGACTACCTCCACACACAGCCAGCATCCCGAGCAACTCTCTGACATTTACATTACTGAGAGAAGAATGGCCTCAGATAGGGAGTATCCAGCTTCTCTCTACCCTGAACGCCCCGCCATAGAATGATACGGTACTGGTCTGTTGTGTAACAGGGTTATATAACAGGGTGGACTGAGGCTGAACGCTGTTTGGAGGTATGAATGGGAGGAATCTTTGTGTAAGGAAGGAACTAAGTGCTGAATCTGTTTGTGGATAATTCTGACCTTGGCTTTGATGTTGTGAGCGTTTTTCCTGGTGAGCTGCTTCTCTCCTGCGGCAGGGATGAGGATATCACACTGAGCCTCCATGATGTTTCCTTCATACGGCTGAGCGTTAGGGAAGCCTACAATGGTGCCGTGTTGCTGTGAAAATAAATATAGAAAATCTATTCTATCTAGTCTATTTTCAATTTTTTAATCTTCTCTGATATTATAAAGTATACATTATTTTTAATGAACTACTCAATTATGTATTAAACATGTAGGGTAGAAATCACAGTATCATAATATCAAAATACAGTGATTCTACTGGAAACTATAAAGCTCGCTCGTGTCACAAAATCATTTTAAACTCCTAGTCTCTAATACCTTTAGACAACCTACCACTGTTATAGTTGATTTCATTTTCTTGAGTGTTTTTAGTCGTTTTTTATTTTAATAAAAAAAAAATGGTTTGTTTAAGCGGTCTTTTCTTTGTTTCCATTCTTTTCGTACTTTCAATTGTAGTTTATTTATTTATTATTTTTTATTTTATTGTTTTTCGTTATTGCTTGTATTATCTTTGATTTTTCTACCTATGATTTTTACAAAATTATAAAAAAATGATTCTTACAAATGTTTTTTTTTTTTATCTCTTAAAGATCTTTTATCTTTGAAAGTATCCTCAAGTGCAGTCACAAAGACCATCCAAATTGTTATGATGATGAAACTGGCTCTCATCAGGACCACCCCAGGAAAGGAAGAGCAAGAGATTCCTCTGTTGTACAGGTTAAATTCGTCAGAGTAACCATTTTTTTAATCCCTTATAATTTTACTTTATTTAATTTTTTATCTGTAGTTGCATTCTTTTTTGATTTTATGATTCTTACAAAATTCTTTTTTTTTATATATATATATTTTATTTGTTTTATGTCTTATTTTAAATTCTTAAAATTCTTAATATCTTATTAAAATTCTTTTTTTTAATTATTATTATTTATTCATCCCTTTCCTATGTATAAGCTCAGATTCTTTGTAAATGTGGGCCATCCTCAATGTACTCAGAGTTTAAATAAAAGGTTGATTGATTGATTGATTCTGTGATACTCAATAAATCTCACAAGACAGTTCTCATCAAAACTTCACAGCATCTTTGTTACTGAAGAGGATAAAACACGATTAAATAACTGAATACTAGGACTTATGGCTTTATTTTCATCACAATTTCACAGAATTTCACAACCAATATTCTTCACCTCGGGTTTAACATATTCATTGGATTATAGCGCAACCATGTGGAGTACTGAAGCAGTAACTTTAGTAATTCAAACTGAGAGCAAGTCTTTAGACTTCAGAAGTTTAGAGTATAAAAATAATTATTTTACGGCAGGTATCGATATGATACGATACAGTCGATTGAAACAATAAGATGTATTGAGATATTAACAAATTAATTTTGTTCAAAATTCACCTTATTTGTTACTACACATAAATTACATGTTATGTTACATATATATTTGGCTTCTACTTGTACTTTCTCAATGACATAATGTAATGTAATGTAATCTAATCTAATCAAATCAAGACAGGACATATATTTAGATATTTGTTTTCTCTGCTCACCAGTTTGTAGTCCTCCAGCTCCTTGGGGTCGATGCCATTGGGGTTCCAGATGCTTCCATCAATCTCAGCAATACCCACACACTTCGCACCGTAACGATGGAGGTAACGCATGGAATGCAAACCCACGTTTCCAAAACCCTGAAACACACAAAAATAGAAATTTCCTTTAATAATAGAACCCTTTCTTTCTTTTTCTTTTTAGATTTTGCTTTTTTGCCATTAGGCTGGTAGTTTTTAATGTTATGGCTGATTAAAAATGCATTTGTATGCAATTCAACTGCTAGTCTGATGAGATGAGCTCTGCTGCCCTCATGTGGTCTAAAAACAGCATCAGATATTTTGACAGTTTCTTTACCAGTCCTATCTCTTCTAATAACACACATTTACACAAGTCACAAATGTATTTGGCATATTTATGAAAAGTTATAGAATTTTATTATAGAGGTTCATTAATGTGCAGTTTCACCATAAATCTAAACTTTGATCAAATACAAAGACACTTGTATGAATGCGTCTCACAAACAACAGGTTTTACTCCCTGTAGTGCCGGGGGTTTAAATTAATTAATTTTGATTTGATGTATTGTTTTAATGTAGTTTTACATGGGATAATGTAGATTTTATTTATTCTTTCCATATATAGTGAATCTCAGTAGATAGGCTTGTGTTTCTGTCAGAATTTTTTTAAAAACTCTTATGAATCAGGGAATTTCAAATTTTTTGCATTTTACATATTTGTCATATGTTTATCTTTTTCTAAAATATAAACTAAAATATAAGGAGGTTATTTTTGGCCCATGTTTTAAATTATGAAAGCTGACTGTAAGGCTGAATGAAACTGCTCAGTATTCCTTAATTTAACAGCTAAATAATCATTTTATTTTTGTATTGATTTTATACAAGTTTTATTGGAAATATATTACATTTTATATATATATTTTATATATATATATATATATATATATATATATATATATATATATATATATATATATATATATATATATATGTGTGTGTGTGTGTGTGTGTGTGTGTAATATAATATATTTAAAATGTATTATATATACATATATAAAATGGTGATGTTTGCAACAATATCAACCAGCCTTAATCCTGGTACAATCACATAATTTTATTTTTCTTATTTTATTCTGCTTATTCTTTCTTACAGCTGTGTGTGTATATACTAGTTCATCTAAAAAAAAATGAATATGTGGATTTTATTTTCCAGCAGGATTTGGCACACTGCCCACAGTACTGCCGAAACTACAAATTGGTCTTATATAATATTCTAATTCTAATTCTAATTACTGAAATAAAGTAACTTTTTAATGATATGCAAAATTTGGTAAGCTGTTGAAATGCTGGAATTCCTAAATTAATAAAAAGTGTTATATTACCTTATAATATCTTATCACACAAACCAGAATCAGGGTTCTACTCCTCTGTTTTTAAAATCACCCTGGTCTCTAAGCTTAAACACACTGTAACGTTGGTTTTGCCCTTTTGTTCTCTCTCTCTCTCTTTCTCTGCACAACAACAAATCTGTAAGAAAATTGAATTTCAGGGGCAGTAATCCCACAGAGAGACTGAGCAGGGTGAGGAAGCTCAGCTGTGTCTGGGATTTCTCCTCCTCATCCTCGCTCTGCAGCTCACTGATAGGCCAGGCTTCAGCTCCACTGTAATTAAGAACGAACATCAGTGGAAATAGAAAAGCTGAAGTCTGTTGCTGCTGTTCTGCTACCCTGAAACTGATTAATCTGGAGAGATAGACGAGTGCAGCTGTGGGTCACCATTCAGACGGGTATTTAGAGGGTATCAGAGTAATCAAACAGTGATTGTGTTGATTTACTACTAAACAAAACCACTTGATTTGAACTAGTTTGAGAACAGCACTGGGTGATGTATGGGTTTAGGGGTGGGGCAGGAGGGAGAGCTGATTGCAGCAGTAGTGTGTTCTAATTGCGGTGAGACACAGATGATTGGACGTCGTCAGAAAAAAAAAACAACTTTATTTTGCGCAAAATTAATTTGCGCAAAAAAAAAATCTAAATGAATTAATACAAACCAATATGGCACACCCTTAATTGCTTTTAAATTTAATTGAGTAAAATTATGTAGAAGCATAGAAAATAAGTAGAAAATAACTACTGTGTTAATTTAGAGGGTAATTTAGAGAGTAATCAAACAGTAATTGTGTTAATTTACTACTAAACTAAACCCCCAGATTTGAACTTAAATTAGAAAATGCAAAAAAAATAGGGAGAACTAGTTTGGGAGGGGTGCTGGGTGATGTATGGGTTTAGAGGGAGGACAGGAGGGAGAGCTGATTGGCTGAGCTGAAAAAGCAGCAGTGTGCTTTTGATAGCGGTGAGGCACAGATGACTGGACGTCGTCAGCAGGGGGGCAGCTGTATTGATTGACTGACTTATTTGCATATTGTGATGTGTCTGCGTACCAAAGCACATGGAAACATCATCCACTCCTATAGCACAGTTGAACCTGAGAGGGCACTGCAGAGGCAAAAATTACCACAATAACAGAGTTTTTTAAAGATTTTTTTAAGCAGGACTGGTATGTTTCATTTCCTTCAAAGGAGCAAATTTCAGCTATAAATAAAAAAAAATATGGTTTAGGGTTAAAGTTTAAGGGTGGTGTAGGGTGCAGATCATGGTAATTAATTGTCCACAGTATGATAACCATGCATAACTGCTAAAAATCTACTTTTAAACTAATTTTAAGACATACTTACTCAAATTCATGTTAAACTGTAGTCAGTAAAAATGATTAAAACGTTATTCTCATATATTGTATGATAAATCGATAGTGAAATTATCATTATAGGCTTACGGGGAGGGTGTTTAGAGAGGAACACGTGCCCAGGAGGAACTGAAAACTCTACTTACTGCTGAGTTTTAACTCCCTGTTCCCTTTTTAAAGCCCGAATTCAGACACTGAACACACACTGTGGATCTATACGTCTATACAGTGGGCTGTTTTATCTCACTACTGCTTTCTATAGAGAAGATACTCAAAATGTTTCACACACATATATAATACCCCTAACCTACCACCAACCAAAGAGTTCAATTTCATTTCTGCTTCCTCACAGAGGGTGAAATCTACACTGTGTAACAGAACCAGAGCAGTGTGAGTGTTCAGTCACTAGTACAGATTTTAAGGAGATAATCGTATTCAGATTATGTCATTTTAGACGGTCAAAATTTGAAGAGATTATAAAAGGTTTAACAGAGCTTTACTGACCAACACTGCAGCACTACAGCTATCAGCTGTCAAATGTGTTAAGCAACATTAATAATAATACAAATAAAAATAAATTAAAAAAGGACATTGCAACACATTTATGTTTGCAATATATATATATATATTTTTTTATATCACATTTATATCTTTTGCAATTTTAAAAACTGTTCTCCTTTTCTGTAACTTATCTACAAGAGCCACACTTTATTTACCTAATATTAAAGATGCACTAAATATTTGGCAACCAAAATTAAGCAGAATAACAGAATTATTTGTACCAATTTTATGTTAAAAACTAATTATAATAAAAAAACAAAATTACATTTATGCTATTTAATTCAAGCAATAGCAATAAAAAAGTTAAAACCTGCAAATATTTTTTTGAGTGTATTCCTCCACCCAATATAATTTATTTTATGATAATCTTAGGCTGGCTAGGATGAAAGTTAAACCGAGCAAGTCTAGGAGTGTATCAATCGTTAAAGGGAAATTGATACAAGAAAGGTTTATGATGGAGGGAGAAGTCATACCATCTATATTGGAAAAGCCAGTTAAGAGTTTAGGTAGGTGGTATACTGCAGCACTGAATGATAAAGAGCAGGTGGAAGGGTTGAGGACAGAAATGGTGGAGGCCATTAATAGAATTGATAAGTCTTTTCTGCCAGGTAAATTAAAATTGTGGTGTCTGCAGTTTGGTTTGTTGCCTCGTCTAAGGTGGCCACTTACAGTTTATGATATTCCGATTTCTGAGGTTGAGAGGTTAGAAAGGGTTATGAGCAAGGCTATAAGGACATGGTTGGGGGTGCCGCGTTGCCTTAGTAGTGTGGCGTGGTGTGGGAGAGGGATGCTGGAACTGCCGTTGACGAGCTTGGTTGAGGAGTTCAAATGTGCTAAGGTAGGACGTGAAATGCAGTTGTTAGGGTCAAAAGACGGGCTGGTTAAAGCAACAGCACCAGTGACTAGGTCTGGGAGAAAGTGGAATGCTCGAGAAGCTACTCAAGCCGCAAGGAGGGCACTGGAGCACAGGGATGTTGTGGGGCAGGTGCAAAATGGGAGGGCAGGATTAGGTTTAGGTGATTCTTGGAAAGCATTCGGCAAGGCCACATCACCTGAGAAAAGGCGTATGGTTACAGGGTTTATTCGTGAGCAGGAGGAGGAAGCAAGGAGGGCAAAAGCAGCAGGGCAGAGTAAACAGGGGCAGTGGATGAGATGGGAAAGTGTAGAGAAGCGGAGAATCACCTGGCGAGAGTTATGGGGATTGGATACAGGCCGTATAAAGTTTCTTTTGGGAGCTACATATGATGTTCTGCCAACGCCACAAAACCTTGCTCAGTGGGTGGGTGAGGATCCAAGTTGTAAGCTATGTGCAGGAAGTGGCACGCTGAAGCACATTTTGTCGGCATGTAAGGTGAGTCTATCCCAGGGGCGCTACACATGGAGGCATAATCAGGTACTTAGATCTCTTGCAGGTGCACTTGATAAGAAACGGTTAGAAGTTAATAACATGCCCGTGGTAGGTTGCAGTAGGGTAATAACGTTTGTGCGTGAGGGGCAGCATAGTGGAGAAACAGCACAGTGCTTGAAAACTGCTGGTAAGTGGGCCAATGCACGAGATTGGAAGTTATTAGTGGATGTAGGTAGTAAACTGCAGATCCCACAGTGCATTCTGGTTACAACCTTGAGGCCGGATGTAGTGTTGTACTCTGAAAGTAAGCGGATAGTGTATTTTATAGAGCTGACTGTTCCGTTTGAAGACGAGGTAGATGGAGCTTATGAAAGGAAAAGGCTGAAGTATACAGACTTGGTGGCTGAGGTGAGAGAGCGTGGGTGGCAAGCGTATATTAGACCGGTAGAGGTAGGTACTAGAGGCTTTGTTGCGAAGTCTGCCACAAGACTGCTGTCTGAATTCGGAATTAGAGGTCGTGTGCTAAGGACTGTAGTGAAGGAGTTGTCAGATGTAGCTGAAAGATCTAGTCAGTGGTTGTGGTTCAGAAGGGCTGAGGCTGTGTGGGGAAGGGAGTGAGTTTGTGCTTCTACAGCAAGCTTGGAGGGGGGTGGGTCTGGGACGCCAGACTTCACTGTTGAGCCTT
Organism: Astyanax mexicanus; assembly: GCF_023375975.1. Classification (NCBI taxonomy): domain Eukaryota; kingdom Metazoa; phylum Chordata; class Actinopteri; order Characiformes; family Acestrorhamphidae; genus Astyanax; species Astyanax mexicanus. The sequence continues at coordinate 40,612,102 of NC_064422.1, read as the reverse complement.
CTGGAGGTGTCGTGGGCCTAATTCAGCGAAACACTGACGAAGGAAGGTGCCTGCCTGATGACCCCCGAGAAGAGCTTGCACTGAAGTTTGTGTTAAAGTTTGGATGAAGGGGATTGGTGTGGTCCTGCTCTTGTAATAATTTGTCTCATGAGTTTTTGTAGACGTCTGAGTACTTGGCAGTTGAGGCACGGACCATGAACATAGTTCGCTATGCTTCTGGATTCTTGTCGAGCCAGTATCAGATGGTAGTGGTTGCTGTGTTCTGCTCACGCAACTTATAATGTGATTTATTGTGTGTGATTGTGCTTAGGTAAGTGTGTTGTTGCCATAGTTAAAGGAAGTGAGCTTAGATTAAGGAGGGATTTTATGTGTTCATAGGTTATTTTTTGGTAGGTCTGTTACTTGGCAGTTGAGGCAATGGACCATGAACATAGTGTTAGGCTGTGCTTCTGGATTCTTGTCGAGCCAGTATCAGATTGTGGTGGTTTTGCTATTGTTGTTAGTTGAGTGAGTAGTAGATCCTGGCTGAGCCCTATGCATAACCCCAGCTGTTAGGTGCAGGATTTGTCAATTTCCTGTATTATATTACTTTACTTTAATATTGCAACCAGAGTGCAGATTAATAACAGAAAAGTATCACTGGTGAAATTTGATGTATATATGAAAATCCCTGTATTTTCATACATATCGCATGAACGTAATTGAAATTTTTCTTCAGTATGTTAAAGCCCTAATTTAAAGACCTCTTAGCCCGCTGGACAACTTGGCAAACTGTCTGCTGTAACTCAGTTAATGTTAAAAGTGGATACAGACAGAGGCTTTGGTATTTTGTCTTTATTTTATCTGTATGTATGAACTGTCCTCTAGTGGAGGCAGTGCAAAGAATAGTATGTGTGTATATGTACACTGAATGGGGTATAAAATGATCATTGAAAAATGAAAAACAACCCTTACCTGGATGATGAAGGTCTTGTCTGCGAAGCCGGGGGTGAGGCCCAGTTTGCTCATGTACGACGCCTCGTTGATGAAGTTCTCGATGCCGTGGAAAACTCCGCGACCCGTGGCTGAGATTCGGCCGTGGATGCCGCCCTGACTGATGGGCTTTCCCGTCACACAGGCGTGAGCGTTGATGTCCTACAGAGAAACAAATACAAGACGACAACAAACACACAGACACATTAGCGTCAGTGTTTTTGGACACTCAATAAATACAACTGCGACTACTGTAGCAAAATTACTGCTGTGTAGACGAGGACATCATCATATTGATCATATTAATGTATTATAGAACATAACCTAAATAATACTATAATATTCTACTCTAGGGATGCACCATGATATTGGAATCGTATCGCTATAAACGTATTTTTCGCACCATAAGGAGCACTTAAAATGCTTTCATTTTCCCAAAAATCGTCAGCCTCATGTATGAAACCTACCAGTCAGGTATTAAGGAGCAGTAAAGCCACTCCACTAAAGTACAGAGTTCTACAGGAGTTTCAGTTTAGCATTAGCCGCTAACCGCCTCTTTCGCCGTACAGAGGTGAGTTTACCGCACTGTAGTCTGCAATTTACCATGTTAAAATAAGCTACGTGGGATGAACCGCTAGCTAATATCACCCTGGCTTACCGGAACACTCAGGGTTCCTCAGTGCGCTGTCGGGTGGCATTAGCCACTACCGCAGTTAGCGCTAGCAGTCAGCTGCTAATGCTAATGCTGCTGCACCCAGCCTTAGTGGTAATCTGGAAATCTAAGCTTACTTTAAATGAATGAAAGCGATTTACTTTCTCTCTCTGAAATGCTTTTTTTTTTTTTTTAAGATTTAAAGTTTTGTTTATTATACAGTATGCAAGTTATAAATCTGTATGTTGGCATTGACATCAGCAGATATATACATGTATGCAAAATTCCCCACATCGGTGCATCCTTAATTCTATTTCATAACTAATTACATTAAAATACATAAAAAACCTATTTAATAGGATGACGTGTCCAGACTTTAGACTGGTACTGTATATTGTGATGTACATTTATGCACATATTGTCCAGTGCTACTCACATACATATAAAAAGGATCACTGAGTAAGACAAAGGCGTGGCCTGTGGTTAAAAGAACTACAACACCCAGACTTCCTGAGACACCAGACGGGGGAGGGGGACTACTGTCCACTGGGGGCAAGGTCGTTCTGAGCTACTGTAAACTAAATTTACCTTTGGGTATAAATAAACTAACCTAAGACCTAAGACCTAAGAGTGTGACTAAGGGTACGTATGCGGTGTGGATCTGATATCACGTGAGGGAGTGCAGGGGGAGGGCGGAGATACGAGGAGAGGACATGTCCTCACAGCAGACTCACTGCAGCAGGGGGACCAGAGAGGACACGCAGGAGGTCACGCAGGGGAAGGACACGCTCACAGAATAACACCCGCAGCACTTTACCTCACCCTGACACCTGCACACCACGGCCTGCTAAATATATACTACCTTTATAACCTCAATTCATATACACACGCATATCAGAACTGCAGAACGGGGCTATAGAGTTACAGAGCTGTGAGGAAATCTCTGTAAAACGACACTGAAATATTAATCAATGTTCATTTTTTCTACGTTCCTATCATCTACTCTCACACAGCACTTTACTAGTAATACAAAAATACTAAATACTACCTTTCTTTCCTCCCAAAACAGCCTTAATTCTCCTCCCTTCATCTGTAGTATACATTCCACAATTCATGTGCGATTTTCTTCCATGTTAACATGACTAAATCTAATAATGAATCATTTATGCAGATTTCCACTAAAGAACAATGGAACCATAAACTAGTTATATGATGTTGAATCATCATACTGGAAGTTGCCATTAGAGGATAGTTAAATTGTGGTCAAGAGCTAATATTGTTAATATTGTTACTCTCCATATAGTGCCTTAAAGTACATAAGGTAGTATATGATAATATACAGTAGAATAGGGTATTCTACTTAAGCAATAGAACACGAGAGGGAGTGCGTTATCATGATGTTATTTGTGATAACACACAACCTCGAGTGATCTATTGCTTTTATACACCAGGTTTTTTTTTTTACAGAATGAATAAAAAAAAAAAATAACCAAAGAACTTTAAACAAATTCAGAATGAATATGCTTTAATATGGACTGTGCCTTCCTCCAAAAAGTAGCTCCACAACAACTGTAACAGAACTGAAACTACAAAACGGTGCATGGTTCATACAGACTAACACCATGAAAATTAGCTTGAAATCAAAATTGACTCTTAAAAAAAAAACTCTTAAGGTGAACGCTGCACATTTTTTGAGCATTTCTGCTTGTTTTGCTGGGTGGTGTTGGTTTTAGGTAGCCGGCTGGACTGTGGTTAGGTTAGCGTAGCTTGCTTTAGCTCAGCATTAACTTAGTTTAGCCTAGCCTGGCTGGTTAGCGTTCTGGCTGTCAGACGGCATTAGCCGAGCGATTTTCTTTCCCTTTTTTCCACAAAAGAGTCAGCGCTGCGGGCGAGCGTGCCGCGGCTAAGCGCTAGTCTGTGCTAAGCTAACGCTGCTGCGGGTGTCCTGTGTATATACGCCGTTACTTGGCAACGCATCGGCAGAGTGATAAAAATTTAGTGTGAGAAGGCCATGATGGTATCACATATATCAGCACGGCTAGAACACTTCTCAACCAATCAGATTGTGAGGTCGGAACTAACTGTTGTATAATGTATATTATCATATACTAACCTATATACTCTCCCTATACTGCCTTTACTACCATATTCTACTCCATACTCACTATAATACTCTATACAGCCTATACTACTTCTACACACCATCATAAACTATCCCCTGCAACTTATCATCTTTATTTTCCTATACTACTGTACTCTACCACACATACAACCATATACTCTCACATGCCATCTTTGTTCTCCCTACACTAATCTACCATATACAACCATATACTTCCACATACCATCTTTATTTTCCTATTCTACTCTACCATATACAACCCTATACTCACCTATAGTAACATTCTCTACTATATAATACCCCGTACCATCTTTATTTTCCTATACTACTCTACCATATACCACCCTATACTCACCTATAGTAACCTTCTCTACCATACAATACACTGTACACCCCTGCACTCCCCTATACCATCTTTATTTTCCTATACTACTCTACCATATACAACCCTATAGTAACCTACACTCTACCATACAATATCATATCATATACTCCCTTGCACTACCTTATACCACTATACACTACATCACACCACTACCCTGTACTACTCTACCATATACCACCCAATACTCCCCTATAGTACCATATAATCCCCTATACCATCTTTACACTCCTATACTACTCTACCGTATACAACCCTATACTCACCTAGTACCCTACATTCTTCTACTGCCCTATACTACCTATAACACACCACTGTACCATATAATACCCTGTGATACTCTATCATACACTTTTCTATAGTCACCTATAGTACCCTACTCTACTACACATTATCCCATACTCTATAGCACTCACTAATTCTACTCCATATGCCTCTATATTAGCATGATTGTAATGAAATGGCTAATTGTATTAACAATTGGCACGAGTGGCTAAAGTCTGAAGTAATGTTTGGCCCTATAGTCAGTCTGGTCGTCACAACTTTTGGACGGCTGGTGCACTGCTGTCCCAGAACTGTCTGATGCAAGTACGCTTCCAGATGATGCAGTGTGCAGATCATTGAGGTCATTATTGTACTATTCCGAGCACACTCTAGATATATAAACCCACAGACACACACACACACACGTGTGTGTGCATATCTACCTATGTACATACACTACATGACTGTGGCCTTCAACTGCATGCAGGCTCTACAGGGCCTGATGTCCTCATTCAAACCTGTACAAACGCCAACCCACTCAACTCCTTTTCACAGAATCATCAATCATTTACTGTTTATCTGCGGGGGGAGCGTCACACTGTCTCTCCTCTGCTCTTTTAAATGAATGGTCTACAGGCACTTCCTCTGAGCTCTGGCAGAACTGCACAGCCAAAGGCCATCCGATGATCCGTCGGCCCAGATCTCTTAATCTTTTACAAATTCAGCTCTCTGAAAGCTGCCAGGAAGGAGCTGGACCCTTCAGCGGCCGAGAAGAAGAGAACCCTGCCACTTAAAAATAAATAAACACTCACGGGGGAGAGAAGGAAACGTAAGGAGACAGAGCGGGGAATGCTCACACTCTATTTAAAGCACTTAGTGTGAACTTACTGTGAGTCTTGGGGGGGGGGGGGGTTCACACAAGCACTATTCAGTGTGTTTAAAATAAACTTTGTTTTAATTGCAGCCTTGCTCTCGTTTGTTTCAGCAGGTGTGAAAACAATATAGCTGCACTTGCGAAAAGACATGGTCTTGGTCTGGTTCCAAACTAACCCTGGAGAAGTTTAGTTGTGGTGAGAACGTGAGCCAATTATTAATCCGACCCAATTATCATATAAACTTCTCACATTTAAGCTAAACAGCTGTTCAGGTGCAGTTAAACTGATTTATTACCCAAATACTATATTTTTCTGACTATAAGGCTCACTTAAAATTCTTTAATTTTCCAAAAAATGGTCAGTGCGCCTCATAATCCAATGTGCCTTATGTATAAGTCTTACCAGTCAGGTATTAAAGACCAGTAAAGCCACTGCTCGAAAGTACAGCATTATAAGTATTAGCATTAGCCGCTAACCACAGAACTAGCTCTTTCGCCATCCAGAGGTGAGTATATCAGACTGTATTCTGAGTGTTTGCTGTGTTAAAACAAGCTACGTGGGACAAACCGCTAGCTAAGACAACCGCCATCGGGTGGCACTTACATCCCGCTTAGACAAAATATTAAGAATCTAAGTCTACTGTAAATAAACAGACAAATCTGTGTAGATTAACATCCAGCGTTCGTTTGACTTTGAAAGAATTACAGTTTTGTTCACTTAGGCACTTCCCACAGATTCCCTATTATAAGGTAAACATGGCGACAACCTTGCTCACTTCAATGTAGGCATCCTTACTAGTGTCGCTTAATGCGCCTTATGAGTCCTGATGAGAGCCAGTTTCATCAAAATGTTTTTGATGGTCTTAGCGACATGTTTAATCTGTTTTTCCAGATTGACCTTCATTTCTCCAAAGTTTTTAATTTTTTCTTAACTTTGAGTAGTCACTATATGGATTAGAACATTACTTAAAGCAGCACTAGGTAGGATTTCCTTGATTTTTGATCTTTTTAAGAAGTAAAATTACAGCTTGAAACTCACTGCAGCGCTGCATTGAGGTGTAATAGGAGGAATAGCGGTGCTCTCTTGTCTGTGCCGGAGCTCCTCTGAGCTCAAACCAGACTCTAAGTTTTCAGAGGCGGCCTCGACCAAAGCTCGCGAGAACTGAGACCTGCTTTCCGACCTTTAGTTCTAACAGTTCTACAAGGACTACTGGTTCATTCTTTACAAACTAACATACAGACACTCTGGCAGAAGCTGGAAAGAGACCGAATATGTCTGTGAAAGCCAGAAAATGAGAAAGAGAGAAACTAACGCGCCTGGAACATTTATTACACTCTGCAACTGTAGGGGGAGCCCACGAGCACAAAATCTCAAACCTACCTAGTGGGGCTTTAAATATTCACTATTCACTGTATACCTGTACCTCAACATCTTCACTACTTTACAACTGATGCTCTCAAACACATTAAGAGTCAAGAAATTCAAGTAGTTAACTAAACTTGATGAGTTTAGCACAGCTGAATTCCAGGTGACTCTACCTCATGAAACTGACTGAGAAAATCTAAGCAATCTAAGCAAGAGGTGCTACTTTGAAGAATCTAACATATAAAGCATATTCCGTAGTGTTAAATAGTTTTTTGTCTACTACATAATTCCATATGTTTTTTTTTTTACATAGTTTTGATGACTTTAGTATAAAACACTGAATTTAAGGTGTGTCCAAACGTTTAACTAGTACTGTATTTGATAGCTCGAAATGGTGCTGTTTGCTGAGATTGGATTTTATTACAATATCATCCAAATCCTAGAAATCAGTATACGCAGTAAGTACACAGTCTACACCAAAGCTGCTTGTTTAGATGTCATAGTTTCTTGTGTTTGTTATTTGTTACTCATTGAGCCAGTGCTTTAAGAGGCTCAAAACACGATGTGTGTGACTCTGTGTGACAGATTACACTCTTCCCAGAGTAGCCTAAGCCTCTTTCAATCACGCCAGCTGCTGTAACTCCGCCACTACAGCATATCTCTCTCTATTTCTCTATTTCTCTGTGAGCGCTGATGATTTCTAATGATTCCTATCTGTTCCAAATAACTACACATACTCTAACTGCCTGGAGCCTTTGTGTTAAAAACAGCAGACACTGTTTATCCAGTAGAAATCCATGTAGTTCCTATCTATAAAAGCAAATACTGCAGATACACACTTCTATCAGAGCAAAAACAAATACAGGCTATAGCTGATAAAGCTGATAGAGCTGCAGTGAGATGAAGGAGCTTTTCTTCTTACACACAACGCTCACGACTCTGTTTATCAGAATCACTAATCTCATAGTGACAGCAGTGTTTGTAGGGCTTGTTGCATAAACACCCTTAACAAACTATTGCAGAATCTGAATTCTATTACCTTCGCTTCTATCGAAACTAGGGCTGCAGGTCAAATCATATTTTTGATTAACAATGAAAAGTTACTTTATTTCAGTAATTCAGATGAAAATGTGAAACTCATATTACATATATTAGATGTATTACACACAGAGTGATCTGTCTTCAGTGTTTATTTCTTTTATTACTGATGATTTTGGCTTACAGCCAATGAAAACCCCAAAATCAGTGTCTCAGAAAATTTTAATATTATATAAGACCAATTGGAACTTTTGGTACTTTTGGCAGTACTGTGGGCAGTGTGCCAAGTCCTGCTGGAAAATGAAATCCAGCATCTCCATAAAAGTTGTCAGTAGCAGAGGGAAGCATGAAGTGCTGTAAGATTTTGTGGGAAAACAAAACTGCACTGACTTTAGACTTGATAATAAAACACAGTGGATCAACACCAGCAGATGACATGTCTCTCCAAACCATCACTGATTGGTGGAAACTTCACACTAAACCTCAAGCGGTTTGGACTGTGTGTCTCTCCACTCTTCCTCCAGACTCTGCTCCCTTGATTTACTTTAAATGAAATGTAAAATGTACTGATGATCAGTGATGGTTTAGAGGAGAGACATGTCATCTGCTGGTGTTGATCCACTGTGTTTTATTATCAAGTCTAAAGTCAGTGCAGTTTTGTTTTCCCACAAAATCTTACAGCACTTCATGCTTCCCTCTGCTACTGACAACTTTTATAGAGATGAGGATTTCATTTTCCAGCAGGACTTGGCACACTGCCCACACTGAAAACAGTACCAATTTGTCTTACTGTATATAATATTCTTATTTTCTGAGACACAGATTTTTTGGGAAAAAAAAAATCTTAAAATAGATCACTCTGTGTTTAATACATCTATATAATATATGAGTTTCACATTTTGAACTGAATTACTGAAATAGCGTAAATTTTCAGTGATATTCTTATTGTTTGAGATGTACTAGTATAGCAGCTTCACTTTTAGAGATGTTGCTTCATCCTAAAGATTATGATGGTTCTTTCTGAATGGATTTATTGAAGCTCAGTCAGACACTTACAGTGTGGGCGATAGTGTTGGCGTAAGTGTCGGCGATCCAGGACATCTCCCGCTCGCCAGTGCTCATGTCAGGGGCGGGCACGTCAATGCCAGGTCCTAAGAGGAGGAGAGAAGTTAAAAGAGAACAGAAAGTGATTTAATATTTATTTTTTGTGATCAATATTTTATTAACCAATAAACTTCTAGATCATATGAAATATGTTTACGCCAATACCTCAGCAAAACATTATACAAGGTTCATCCCCTTTTAACCAATAAATTTCAATGTTTTTTTCATGACTTTTTCATGCCTTCAAGGTGCAGACATTGACAATAAAACCAAAAATAAACTAAAACTATAATTAAAATGTATATAATTTTGTATATCTAAAATGAATAAGATAAAAATGTTGACATACATTTTTTTTATAATAATAATAAAATGTGTGTCAGATCCTGAGAGCTTCATTGTGTAGGGCTAAATTAACTCTGAGCTGTTGTATTTTTTTAAGCTTAAAATAGATTTTCTCCATCAATAAACTGTAACACAAATATTTGTAGACCAAATTTCCATAACTTAACAAAAACCTTCTGGGTATTTTTACTTTTCCTAAACATATTCAGGCCTGGAAATAGCTATTTTAAAATTCCATGACTTTTTTTTAGGTTTTTCATGACCATACAAACCCTGACTAAAGAGTTACAATAAGGTAATAAAAAAAAATTTAATAATAATAATAATAATAATATATATATATATAGATGTAGAAACACTAAGATTAGAGAAGGCATGGTTCCCAAGTAAGTAATTATGTTTTGCAATAAGTAGTGCTCAATGTTACTGCACACAGGCTGACAGTAAATACATAACAAATAAACAGAGGTGTTATTTGAGGTGTCAGGTGTTATGTAAGTAGAAACGTTGTTTATCTATACTTTACTGGAGTAATTATTATTTTTTAGACAATTTTTTAATTCTACTTCTTACATTTTCACACAATAATCTGAACTTTCTACTTCTTACATTAAAAAAAAAAAATCATTTCAGCTCGTTTTCATTACGGCTTCTCATCCTTCAATAAAACCCCTATCCAGATAAATCTCTCCTCCATCCAGATAGAGTGAATCTGATTGTGATTGGATGTAGAGAAATATAAACATATACCATTCCACACACACACACACACACACACACACACACACACACACACACTCCAGCAAGAAGATAGCAGACGTATGTAGCCTAGTATGAAGATGATCCGTGCAGAGACTCAAGAGAACTCCACCTCTCGAAACGTCTTAAACAAGCTTTAATGTCTTTAATATATTCATATTCTACTAAAATACATTCATTTTCAATGAGCATATATGCAGCTGAAACACTAGGGAGGAGCCTAGTGCATCCCAAATTATATTATCAACATTAACATTTTAACAATATAACATTATAGTTATTATGGCTTTTAATAAAATGTGTTTTGGGGAGGAGTTTTTTTTTTACACTAAAATTACTTTTACTTTTATACTTTAAGTAGTTTTGTAACCAGTAATTTTACACTTTTAACTTGAGATTGAGATCACTTCTTCCAGAGATCTGGTCACGCTGCCCATTGCAGCACTGTGGAAGAAGGCAGCCCCCTGCCCCAGTGCCCTTGTTGACTGGGGTAAACAGGTAGGCATCCAGATAAACAGTCAGGTTTCCTGCAGCCTGAATGCTTTTCCAAAAACAGCTCTGCATGGGGCCACGAGCCGCTAAGAGGGGCTGTTTCTGAAGAGGTAGGGAGTTGGCCAATTTAACAAAGTGGGCGTTTAAAGCACCACTTACAGGAAGATTTCCTGAATGCGAATGCTGCCACTTTGTTCTGTAGCATGACTAAACTAGATGTGTTGATATGAAGGTAGGAGGTGAGGGTATAGCTCATCAGGGCTTGTTTTTGGTGATACAGCCATGGAGGAGGGCATAGGACAAACGGAAGACTTGATGGGGGTTGTTAATTGGTATATTAATGTACTTTCTTTTACATTTCATTACATAGAATATAGTGGACGCTTTTATTCAAAGCGACTTACAAACAATAGAGCAATAGAGGACATAGAAGTTCAAGGCAAAAAACATTATTTGACAGGGTCTAAAGGAGGCCAAAGGAGGAAATGAGGGGAAGAAGGAACATAGCGGAAGAAGGAAATGAGGTTAGAAGTAGTTAGAGGTGTTAGGAGAGTAAGTGCTCTGTGAAGAGCTCTGTCTTCAGGAGTTTATTAAAGATAGTGAGAGATTCTCCTGATCTGGTAGTAGAAGGTAGTTAGTTAGAGGTGTTAGGAGAGTAAGTGCTCTGTGAAGAGCTCTGTCTTCAGGAGTTTATTAAAGATAGTGAGAGATTCTCCTGATCTGGTAGTAGAAGGTAGTTAGTTAGAGGTGTTAGGAGAGTAGGTGCTCTTTGAAGAGCTCTGTCTTCAGGAGTTTATTAAAGATAGTGAGAGATTCTCCTGATCTGGTAGTAGAAGGTAGTTCGTAGTTTGTAAGCTGTGTGAAATGGCCCTAAAATAATATCACGATATTTCATGCTGTGAATACACTACTGCAACAAAATGAAAATCACATTTTATTATTGCATACAATATGATATGACACACCCCTAACTGAGATATTTGAAAAAATGCAAGAATTTTATCAGATTTGTAACAGAAGTCAATGATCCAGAATGTCATGATACTAATAGTAATGCACTAGCACTTTGAGATTTCTTTGAAATGTAAAGTGCATTACAAATAAAATGTATTATTATTATTATTATTATTATGATTATTATTAATGCACTCCTCCATATATCTCCATATATCCAGGATTAAAGTAAAATAAATGATACTGGACAGATATAATCCGTCTCTAGTAGATATATAATGGGAAATGAGAACAGTGTGATTTTGTCTTTTGCTAAAAACAGCAAAAAAGTAGTACCCTGATGTGATAATTAGGGGTGGGTGATATGGCACCATATTTCAGGGTATAAGATCGTTCACCATATTCAAAAATGTTGGCGATATTGTTGCGTACGGTATGATATGGCTCACCCCTAGTCACACACGATGAAAAAGATCAGATTTGGGCCACATTTAGCCATAGTCACTTGGTAACTTACCAATAAATCCCTTTTTGGCGAGTTCAATGGTGAATCTTCTAGTGATTTTCTCCAACTCATTGTCCTACACAGCATCAAAAAGAAAGAGAAAAAAAACAGAGTGGAATGTGATTAAATTATTTTCTATTGTACAGACATCATTAACTCCCATCCAAATTCAGCTCTATCTGACAGTAAATTAATACAAAATGCTGAAGGTTTGATTAGGCTGCTGTTTTGCGATTTAGAACAGATGACTTGCAAACTATTAAAATGCTGAGACGTTCATCACAATCAGCAGGTCAGCTATTTTCCCCTCTCTGAGATTCAGCAATGAAGCAGAAGAAAAGGGAAATCCATGTCTCAGATCAGCACTTTCATTCTGAAGGACATAAAGACTGTCTAACTTGCAGAGAGAAAATGCCACTACTTTAATGTTGTTTTGACCAAAGTTAGTCATGGGAGACACTTATGGAAAAACTGAATGCATTGTATAACCCCTACTCTGTCACTGGCTTGTTCATTTAACCCTTTAACATACAGAATAAATGTGTTTCTGGATTTTCGTTTGGATTTTTTCTTTCTTAGTTTGTCTCTAAATTAGCCATTTAAGAGCAGATATGCAGGTCAACCAGCAGGTTATTTGCTCAGTTAAGGCATGAACAGTTTAACAGCAAGCATTATGATTATATACACTATATAACCAAAAGTATCCATTAGTCTCTCGTCTAATCTGAAGCTACATGAAGTTTGGAGGTGTGTAGTGATGATCTAATCTGAAGCTACATGAAGTTTGGAGGTGTGTAGTGATGATCTAATCTGAAGCTACATGAAGTTTGGAGGTGTGTAGTGATGATCTAATCTGAAGCTACATGACGTTTGGAGGTGTGTAGTGATGATCTAATCTGAAGCTACATGACGTTTGGAGGTGTGTAGTGATGATCTAATCTGAAGCTACATGAAGTTTGGAGGTGTGTAGTGATGATCTAATCTGAAGCTAAATGAAGTTTGGAGGTGTGTAGTGATGATCTAATCTGAAGCTACATGAAGTTTGGAGGTGTGTAGTGATGATCTAATCTGAAGCTACATGAAGTTTGGAGGTGTGTAGTGATGATCTAATCTGAAGCTACATGAAGTTTGGAGGTGTGTAGTGATGAACTAACCTGAAGCTACATGAAGTTTGGAGGTGTGTAGTGATGATCTAATCTGAAGCTACATGAAGTTTGGAGGTGTGTAGTGATGATCTAATCTGAAGCTACATGAAGTTTGGAGGTGTGTAGTGATGATCTAATCTGAAGCTACATGAAGTTTGGAGGTGTGTAGTGATGAACTAATCTGAAGCTACATGAAGTTTGGAGGTGTGTAGTGATGATCTAATCTGAAGCTACATGAAGTTTGGAGGTGTGTAGTGATGATCTAATCTGAAGCTACATGAAGTTTGGAGGTGTGTAGTGATGATCTAATCTGAAGCTACATGAAGTTTGGAGGTGTGTAGTGATGATCTAATCTGAAGCTACATGAAGGTTGGAGTTGTGCAGTGATGTAGTGACCTCCTTCCACGACCGTTGGCGTTGATATATTCACAAACGCCGTTGCTACTGTATTTTTCACACTATAAGGCCCACTTAAAACCGTCAGTGCACTAAGCGTTATTTAGCTCTTTCGGCATTCAGATGCGAGTATATCAGACTGTAGCCTGCTGCTAACCTCGACTAGCACTGCTGGAGCAGCATTAGCATTACCCGCTAATCGTGTTAAGTGCTAGTTAGATCTTTCGCTGTTCAGAGGTGAGCATATCGGATTGAGCCGTCCCGTTTACTGTGTTAAAATAAGCTTTGTTGTCTGAACCGCTAGCTAATATCACCCTGGGTTTTACTGAAACACTCAGGGTTTCTCAGTGTAGCGCTGTCTGGCTAGCCTTAGTGTAAATCTGTAAATTTTAGCTTACTATAGATAAACAAAAGCGCTTTAAGCTCCCAAATGAACATTTTTCAGGAAAGAAATCTGTATAGAATAATATGCAACGCTCTTTTGACTTTAAAAATAATTTTATAATATTTATAATTTGGTGCGCCTTATAGTATTAAAAAAAAAAAAACAATATTTAAACAATGCAGGTGGAAGGCGTGAAAACAGACTGTTCACAGGATGCAAGATAGCAATGAGCATCGTAATGAACCTTGTGCAAGGTAAAAGATGGGAGCCTTTATATTTTGGACAATAGGCTGAATAGTGAGCTGACGATGCTCTTCTACACTGAGCCCTACAGCACCGTGCTCCATCCAATAAGAGAAGCCGACCGTAAGCTACATGTTCTGTATAATGGATCTGACAGGGAGAGGGAAACATATTTCAGCATATTCAGTCAGTGTGGCTACAGAATAAATACACCAGAGTTTAAACAAATAAGGGCATCTTATTGTCCAGCCCTGAATACAGCCAATTACTGTACTCACAGTGTAAAGCACTGTGTATTAGAAAAGAGAGGAAGAGAGATGGGAATGGATAATGAATGCAGGATGTAGAGACAGAGCTGGACACAGTCTAGAGATGCTGGCAGCATTCAGCATTTACAGGGCCATTTCCCCCCTCTTGGCACAGAGAACAGCCAATTAAATCAAAGCTATTTTAGGGGTCTGAGAGATTGAGAAGAATGCGGATTTAAAAAAAAAAAAATGAAAGACTGACTCAACACAGTGCAAATATGGTCATATTTGTATAAACTAGAAACATCCTTATCAAGGTAATTTAATTTTTGTACATTTTGGTTGTTCAGAACATAGACTGTATATAGCTGGACAAAGCATCGTCTCTTAAAAGTGAAGCCACCACAGGTCGGGCGCCCCCTGCTGTTCGGCTGCAGAAAGCTGTGTAACTCCACCCATCCCCATAGGTTTCAATGGCAAAACAGAACAACTTTCAATCACGTTTTTTTCTAATATACTGTAATTCTACCTCCTTTATTTAAATGCAGCAGCTAGTGTAACCTCTGCTTATATTGTCAAATTTTTATATCCCCACAGAATTCGGTTTTTAAAACGTTATTCAGCTCTATTCAAAAAAGGTGTGGTTATGGTAAAAGGCCTGCTTGTGGGCGGGACCAATAACAGACCGTCAGCTCCTCTCCACCCCGCTCTGCAGTCTGTGACCGCGAGGCAGCCCTCAGGGGCGGGGTTATTTAAATGAGTAGGCGTCTCTCCACAGCCTTTCTCCCTCCTCTGGTCTCTACTGCGCAGACTCTGGTCTCTGAATCGCCAAAATGGCGGAAGATTTTGGCTTCATTTTCATTGAATGAATGGGAACGGCGACACGGCGTCCATCTTTATATACAGTCTATGGTTCAGAACATTAATAATTATCTTTTTTATTTTTTTTTTAAGAAACATACACCGCTATTAAATGTGGTCGAATTAGAACACTATCCACAAATACAAAATAATAATAGGTTATATGCTCAACATATACAGTAATTAAGCAAAAAAAATAATGAAAAAAATGAATTTAATAAGATACAGTGGCAAAAAAAATGATGTACTAAACAGCTGAGCAGAATTCAACATTTAAAGAAAAAGGTAAAAACTAAAAAAAAGGAAAGGAATAAAAGCGTGGCACTTACAGAGTAATTTCTGGGGTTGATTTTGACTCCAGCTTTAGCACCTCCAAATGGCACATCTGTGGAAACATTGTAAAAATGATATATATTTATTAATACATAAATAAAACCATCAAAAAATTTGATGTACCCCAGTATGGCTGGGGTATATCTCACATATATTATATGTACAGTATATATGGAACTTTATTTTACACAAGAAATTAAAGTGATGTTAAAGTAATGTTAATGTAGGTTAATGCAATTCAATTTCTGTGTAATATTATGTGTTTCTGAGTAATTTTTATTTCTATTATTTGGTTCGTTTTGTTGATTTATGAAATACAGTCCAAATGTAGAGAGCAGTTACATCCAACAAACCTACCAGATCATTCTGTTTCCTTAAATGAATATACATCTCTGAAAAAGTTTCAAATATCGCAAAATAAAAAGTTCATATTCATAAAGTTTTAAGAGTTCAGAAATCAATATTTGGTGAAATAACCCTGGTTTTTAAAATCACAGTTTTCATGAATCTTGGCATCATGTTCTCCTCCACCAGTCTTACACACTGCTTTTTTTTTTTTTTCCAGAGCTGCATTAGACATTGCATGGATGGTCATAGCAGAACACTGCAGAATAATTAGGATATTTATTTTTAATCAGGAATACTACTGTTTTTATAATAAAAAAATACTCAGGGACTGGTGCTGTAAGCTGAATGTGGAGACATTACAATAACTACAATAATATCTAGTGTAATATATATATTTTTTGCAATTTATGCATCTATACTTATATCTATAGTTATATATTTTAAAATCCAGTATGACTGGCACTGTAACATTAACCTGTGTTAAGATTTCAAATCATTTTGTACCATGTATCGCAAAGAAGAATACTGTATGTAAAGCAGCTTACCCACAACAGCACATTTATACGTCATCAGAGAGGCCAACGCTTTGACTTCATCTACTGACACGTCCATGCTGTATCGGATACCTGAAAAGAAACAGATAAGAACGACAGTTCAGCATTAATACTGGTGTTTATAGACAACAATAAAATAAGACTTACAGACAATACAATAAAAAAAAACACTGAAAACTGCGACCTCACAAACACTAGACTGTGTATTGTAGCAATCTATAGGCGAGCCAACAACTGTAGAGCTTGATTTAGGGCGTCTCAGTGTGCCTTTGCTATCAAAATGACAGGAAAAGTTTGCCTTGCGCAGCTCGAAACATGCAAAAGGCATGCCTTAATACTTTTAATTAATCATGGGTGTGTTTTGGGCATAACATGAAATGAACCAATCAGCATTCAGTCAATTGCCATTCCCTTTAAGAGCCATGTGTGCTCTGACTTTGGCGGATTACTATTTAAACAGCGCAGAGCTTAAGCAGACCGGCTTGTTCACGCTTATTTATAAGAACAGTGTTTTATGTAGTATTCTACACAGCTCGCCTGCGTTGCCAAGATAGCAATGGATGTCTGACTGTTGACTCTTGTCAGGGTTCTAATCAATCAGTGGCACACCTGTTGTTTCAGTTGCCAAGCTAGCAATACACCAGAAATGTACCTAAACACACCTTATTTCCAGACCACCACACCCATCGGTGTAGGTGTATTCACAAAGCACCTTTGCTAGTTAAATGACGCAAGTGGAAGGCGTGAAAATAGACTGTTGGTGGGGTGTAAGATAGCAATGAGCATCACAACACACCTTGTGCAGGATGTAAGATAGGGCCCTTTATGTCGAATTATTTGTGGACATGACTTTCAAAAAAAATGCATTAAGCTAGTTTAAAGTTGCACCCATTGCTCATTACAGTGTTTCAACCCATAATGTACTAGAATTTTTGCACTATAAAGCGCACCGGATTATAAGGTGCACTATCAATAAATGTCTGTTTTCTGGTCTATTTCCATATATAAGGAGCATTGGATTATAAAGCGCATTATGCGACACTAGTAAGTAGGGCTGGGGCGACGCGTCGACATAATCGACGTCATCGATTACGAAAATACATCGATTTGCATAACGTGCGTCGGCGCGTCGTAAACATGGCGGCGCCTGTGGAGAGCATTAGAGGTTAGATCGGGCCCAAAAATTCCGACCGCGGACCGCGGTGTGCCTCCGCGTTTGTGCCGAATCCGACTCCCTGCTGAATCCGACTCCCGCTTCGCGGACAGAATCGGCACAACACCCCCGCTGTAGAACTGCGGTAGTGAAAACAGCGCTTATAAATAAATTAGTTTAGTTTCACTTTCAGTTTTCATTATTTTCGTTTTTTTTTTAAATAAAAATATAATTAAAAAACAGACGCCTACATCTCGGACTATTTTCGGGAGCCCGGGTCATGTCTGGTTCGGGCAGAGAATCTAAGCTCTAGAGAGCTTGGACTCCGGAGAGCAATCTCCAGCTACAAAAAAACGCCAGCGGGCATCTAAAGTTTGGGAGCATTTCACGCAAAAGGGCAACAATGTGGTCCTCTGCCATATGTGCAAAAGGAGCACTTGAAGCGCAAACATCCAGGAGCACTATGTCAACAGGGTCACACAGTAAGTTACCGTTTACATCAGGGTCTCCGCGGGTGTCCTTAAAAAGACTTAAGGCTGTCTACCAAAGGTTTTAAACCTGCCACAGGCAGAAATTATACATTTTTGGTTTATATTTGTGCATGGCATTTCGCAGTTTCCAGAAACAGTAGCATCATTCATAAGTTCAGGTGTTTAGCTAAGCTAGCTGCCTTAAGTTATTTTAGCTAGCGCCGTCGGCGCTGCGGTGTTACACCGTTTTCTGTCACCGTCGGAATTTTGTGACCAGTGCTCACGGTTATGAGCGTTCATTGGCAAAACGGAAGCTTTCTATACCTACACCTTACCCTCAGCCCTAAACTGAACCGTTTTGGCCAGTCGGGGTAAACATTAGAAACGAACACGTTTCGAATCGGCCAGTGCACCGGTCTGCTGAGAACTACTTGCCCGTGGTCACAAAATCTAGCGGTCACAGAAAACAGTGCAACACACGGTTGTGGTGTATGGGAGCTTATCCATTTTTAGCGTTATAGATCTAAACGTGTTGTACATGTAAGTGATTATAAGTGTGGGGTTTGGTTTAGTAGGCTTGTGTTGCTGTTGTTGTTGTTATTATATATAAATATAGTAATTTATCGTTTGCTTTAAAACGTAAAATAATAATTATTTAAATATGTTTCTCAATAAATAGATTAGTCGACTAATCGAAAAAAATAATCGTTAGAATAATCGTTTAAAAAATAATCGTTAGGGACAGCCCTACTAGTAAGGAACAGGGATGTTGCCATGTTTTCCTTCTAATTCAGCAGGTCTCGCCACTGGGTGAAGGTAACTAAGTTATGTAAAGCTAAGCTAAGTAAACAAAACTGTAATTCTTAAAAAAAACTTTTTCTTTAAAAGTCAACAAAGGTGCTGGATGTTAATCTACACAGATTTCTCTCCTAAAAAATGTTTTTTTTGGGTGAGTAAAGCACTTTCATTTATTAACAGTAAGCTTAAATTTCCAGATTTCCACTAAGGCTGGGTGCAGCAGCATTAGCATTACTAGCAGAGCTTAGCGCTAGTAAATGTCGCCCAACAGCGCTACACTGATGAACCCGGAGTGCTCTGGTAACTGACGATTTTATAGTGCGTCTTATAGTGTGAAAAATACGGAATTCCATCCAATACAGTACTCTCGAAAAAGATAAGTTAAGACAGAATGCAATCAAATCCCCAAAGCAATGCTTCAAAATCGAGTGAAATGCCTTCCTTAAACAATTGAGACAGTCCAAAAAAGCATGATTAACTCCTTTTGTTAGACAATAAGTAGAGTTTGGGTCCCAATACTTTTGTCACTGTCCACACAAAAACCTTTGACTTTGACGTAAAAACACAGATACTGTGTTCTTTAACTCCCTGCTACAATGCCATCTGATCTTATGCACTTAGTGCTCGATATGCTATATGCTAAATAAGGGCAGGAAACACAGGTTCTCACTCCCTACAGTAGTAAGTGCTATATAGAAGCACAATCCACTCATGCAAGAAAGACGGAATAAGGTCACTGAGGCTGTTCACGCTGGCGGAAACAGGATTCTTGTATCATGGTGCCTTGTGGGTATCTGACATAGCAGATTCAAAATGCTGCCAAGTTTTTAAATGGTCCAGAGTAGAGCTAGGCAATATATCATAAATATTGATGTATAAGAAAGCACTGTATACAAGACATAGGAAGAAAACTGTTTGATGGTCAGAAGGATGACAACCAACAGTGCATCTAAAAAAAAAAAAAGAATATCATTGAAAAGTTACACTACTTCAGTAATTCAGTTCAAAAAGTGAAACTCATATATTATATAGATGTATTACACACAGAGTGATCTATTTTAGGCGTTTGTTTCTTTTATTGTTGATGATTATGGTTTACAGCCAATGAAAACCCAAAAATCAGTGTCTCAGAAAATTAGATTATTATACAAGACCAATTGGTACTTTTGGCAGTACTGTGGGCAGCGTGCCAAATCCTGCTGGAAAATGAAAGCTACATCTCTATACAAGTTGTCAGTAGCAGAGGGAAGCATGAAGTGCTGTAAGATTTTGTGGGAAAACAAAACTGCACTGACTTTAGACTTGATAATAAAACACAGTGGATCAACACCAGCAGATGACATGTCTCTCCAAACCATCACTGATTGGTGGAAACTTCACACTAGACCTCGAGCAGTTTGGACTGTGTGTCTCTCCACTCTTCCTCCAGACTCTGCTCCCTTGATTTACAAATGAAATGTAAAATTTACTGATGATCAGTGATGGTTTGGAGAGTCATGTCCATCATCTGCTGGTGTTGATCCACTGTGTTTTATTATTAAGTCCAAAGTCAGTGCAGTGTTTTTTTTTTCTTTTTTTCAGCAGGAATAGGAGCCTTCCTCACAAAGAACAGCCGCATTTTAACCATAGAAGAGATGCTGAAAATGAAGGAATAATATTTATAGAACTACATACACATTGAGGTTGACAAATTTTTTTTTAAATCTTAAACTTATGATTGTCTATTTCTGTAGCTTCATTTGAATTAAAAACGTCACAGACACACCCACACAGCAAGACGAGAGATTTGGCACGGCTACATGCGTTGAAGAAAAGTGCCAGTGGAAACGTAGCGTAATAAATCAGTTTAAACTGCACCTGACCAGCCGTTTAGCTTAAAGACGACGAGATAATTTGGTAGTTGGGTCGGATCAAGATCGGATCACAATTCTCACCACAAACTAACCTCTTTAGAATGAATTTAGGGCTGGACAGAGACCAGCTCCTCTCACGGGTTACAATTACTGGTTTTAAATGGACCAAATTGTGCGAAATGGTGAGAAATTGCCCTTAATCATAAAATCAGGCCCTAGTACATAGTGTACTTTACCCAATCAATGATTAAAAGCAGAGGCACTCACTGTTCAAACCAGTGATATGAAGAAATGTTCCACTCTGTGAGATAAAGATAAAAAAGATAAAACCTCAGAAAGTTAAGAACTGTGACAATTGCATAAGTAGGATCACTGTTTGAGTGTGTTGGCCTGAAGCGGCAGCATTTTTCACTATGTTTTAGCACTCTGTCATTTTCCTCCAGCACACAGTTCCATCCAATGAATCTTAATAAACGTCTGCAGCAGAGACGTCCCTGAAACACCAGCCTGGCACCACTAATCCATTACCACTGAGCATCAACAAACAGCATCAAAGAGTTCCATTACCATCATGTATCTCAGGAGAGAAATCAGTTCCTAAGCAGGACATGACATGTTCTGGGTAAAGAACATTAGTAAAGTATTAAAGGTCTGATCAATATAAAAATACAAAATATACTAGTGCATCTCAAATTACAGTGATTCATTTTAAGAATTTATTGCTTTTATTGTTGACGATTATGGCTTACAGCCAATGAAAAACCACAAAATCAGTGTCTCAGAAAATCTGAAATCCTGCCAATTCCTGCTGGAAAATGAAATTGCTGTAAGATTTTGCGGGAAAAAAACATCACTGATTGGTGGAAACTTCACACTAGACCTCGAGCAGTTTGGACTGTGTGTCTCTCCACTCTTCCTCCAGACTCTGCTCCCTTAATTTACAAATGAAATGTAAAATTTACTGATGATCAGTGATGGTTTGGAGAGACATGTCTGTCATCTGCTGGTGTTGATCCACTGTGTTTTATTATCAAGTCTAAAGTCAGTGCAGTTTTGTTTTCCCACAAAATCTTACAGCACTTCATGCTTCCCTCTGCTGCTGACAACTTTTATGGAGATGCAGATTTCATTTTCCAGCAGGACTTGGCACACTGCCCACAGTACTGCCAAAAGTACCAAAAGGTCTTATATAATATTCAAAATTTTAACTAATTTTTGGGTTTTCATTGGCTGTAAACCATAATCATTAACAATAAAAGAAATAAACTCTTAAAATAGATCACTACATCTATATAATATATGATTTTCACGTTTTGAACTGAATTACTGAAATAAACTTTCCAAAGATATTTAAATTTCTTGAGCTGCACTAGAAATGTATTTATAAATATTTGTATTATAAATTTAAATCTAAAAAATCATATAGCAAATAATACTTGATTAAATATGTGCATCATGCAGATGTTTAAACCTGAGCAACATTTCACAGAATGGGATTGAGCCATAGAAATCAAATAATACATGAAACTTTATAGATATAAGTCCTTAATATTTTAGTGCATACTGTTGATGTTTGTGTACCTCCACTGGTACACAGACCATGGTTTGAGAACTATAATCTATTTAACAGACAGAGAATGCTGTTACTTCCCTACTCCTCCACATCATCCCCATATATAGATCCAGACACCTGGTAGTGATATATTCTATGATATATTTATGTTTTTAACTCACTTTACCCTTTTAGTCCTCACTTAAACGCTAGACTGTAGTCCAGCATCAGAACACAGAACAGCCACCACAATTTATGCCAAGACTAATTTTAGACACAGCGTTTACAAATTCCACTGAAACACCACACCCTAGAAGAGTTTAGTACAAATCCAGCCTGTTTGCAGTGAACAGAGGAACAGTTTACTTTAAGAGATGCAAACAGATGCGGAAAGATGGAGGAGGGGAGGGAGAACAGAGGAGGAGGAGGAGGAGTACAGGAGACAGAGAGGAAGAGGGATGACTCAGCACAGAGCTTCTTCTGTTTCTCATCTGAGCTCTTTCTATGAGAAAATGG
This sequence comes from Astyanax mexicanus, assembly GCF_023375975.1. Taxonomy (NCBI): domain Eukaryota; kingdom Metazoa; phylum Chordata; class Actinopteri; order Characiformes; family Acestrorhamphidae; genus Astyanax; species Astyanax mexicanus. The sequence goes on along the minus strand of NC_064422.1, from coordinate 40,589,418 downwards.
CCCAACACTTTCATATTCTTTAGCTGTTTTGGTGTATGTGGTTTCATATACTTTGGCTTAAATCAATTTTCTCAGTTTTGTCGTGCTCGAATATATACAGCTCTGGAATAAATTAAGAGAGCACTTCAGTTTCTGAATAGGTTTCTCTGATTTTGCTATTTATAGGTTTATTTTTGAGTAAAATGAACATTGTAGTTTTATTCTCTAAACTACCGACACCATTTCTCCCAAATTCCAAATAAAAATATTGTCATTTAGAGCATTTATTTGCAGAAAATGAGAAATGGTCAAATTAACAAAAAAAATTCAGAGCTTTCAGACCTCAAATAATGCAAAGAAAACAAATTCATATTCATAAAGTTTTAAGAGTTCAGAAATCAATATTTGGTGGAATAATCCTGTTTTTTAATCACAGTTTTCATGCTTTTTGGCATCATGTTCTCCTCCACCAGTCTTACACACTGCTTTTGGATAACTTTATGCTGCTTTACTCCTGGTGCAAAAATTCAAGCAGTTCAGTTTGGTTTGATGGCTTGTGATCATCCATCTTCCTCTTGATTATATTCCAGAGGTTTTCAATTTGGTAAAATACATTTTTAGTGGTCTCTTATTTTTGTTCAGATCAGTATATTGATAAAAAACAAAATACTGCTAAACAATATTATAGTTAATTTGAGACTATCTTGTGGCATGCTTATTAGGATGTAACCAAATATTGATAAATTAAAGTATTGTGATATTTTTTGGAATACTGTATCCTTTTTTTTCCAAAAACACAGTACCAATATTTATGTATTAGTTTACATGTAAAGATTAATTTAGGGATTAATTTAGTGTTGTTTTGTGTAAAAAATCCACACTCTAGCAGCGTTATACTCTTTAGTCTTCAGATCCCACTGTTCTAATTGGATACAAAAGTAAACCTTTCTTTTACCCAGATTTTATGAATAATAGTGTGTTGTTTTCATAACATTAGATTTAAACGATCGCAATATATGCCCTATGCACTGACCCTATTCAATTAGGCAATAATACACAAGAGGGACTACTATAGTGTGTATACTATTGCGATTATACCACAGTTCCATTATCGGTGTTTATCACAAGATTTTGAGTTAAAGAGGATGAGAAAATACAATCTGTTTAGTTATAAACACTCTATAAGATAGAATAGTTCCATTGCTGCTCTGTTTGTAGCTGCGCTGTTTGGTTTGTAAGCGCTGCATCTTTGCTAGTTTACCTGTATGAGGTAGAGTAATACATAGAGAGCTTCGGTTACAGTGCATTAACTGCTGATAACGGCACTCATAGAACGCCAATCACATGGGTGATTGGCGTTGGAACTAACTAATGGTATAATTACTAATAACCACGCAGTGAAACTGCAGAAATAACCAATAAATATGGCTGCAGTGATTTGTTGATATAATCAACAACAAAGTGCTGGAGACAGAAACACAATGGGGAAGTGCCCAAATACAAAATATTACATTTTTACTCACTACATATCAGCAATTTTCACATTTAAACACCTTCTGGGCATTTAAAAGGCATTTAAATCCCACGTTCAACTGTTTCTTTTCTTTAAATGCAATTGAGGGCATGGCAGCTGGCTGATCAATGAATCGAAAAAATGATAAATCAGATAAGTCGACTACTAAAATAATAATTATTTTGCAGCTCTACCAACAAGTCAGCTTATTATCATTATTGCAACTCATCATCTGCTGTGAATGCACTTTGTTTTTTTGCCCCTCGGGCTTGTGCAATAATACGTCAACCAGAGTAGCGTTCTTCAGTGACACTCCTTAAAACGCCAAGAGCAAACATCCTAATGACTGAGGGATTACCTCAATTTACCGGTGAATCTGCCAGTGGAAATGAGTTTCTAAGGAGACGCTAATAGCAGCTACTGAAATAAGTAGCACTACAGGCCCACCTGCCACGTCATAGGGGTCCCTAAACACGACTGCATGCAGGCAAACCTGAAAATCAAGCTACACCATAACACAGTCTAAACACCAGGACTGCTTTCCTCAACAGCCAGAAAGATCTGTACGCTTGCTAATGTCGTATTTCTGTCAGGCAGCAGACAAATGACAGCGCCTGGCCCAGTAAACTCGCCCTTCCCCCCAGACTGAAACCCACCCTCTCAGAACTCCTTCTGGATTGGCTACGTCATCTCAACCACCCATAATACACCCACAACCCAGCGCAGTGACCCTCCTCCACTCCACTTTACGATCGGGCCACTCTTCCTTCACATCTGAGCAACATTTATTTCACACCTCTGCAACGAGCGCACTGAACAGTATGGCATTTTATCCACTCTATAAAGGTGTTATAAATAGACACTGATAAGGAAATTAGGGCTTCATACTTGTATGTACATGTATTCTTCATATGGTGTTGTAGATTGATCTTATATGCCACATAATTTATTTTATATTATTTATTACATTTTTATAGCCCTTCCTGTGAGCTCAGGATTGTCTCACTTAGGTTAGATCAAACTCACTTTCTCACTTTTTCTGATCAAATGACATACATCGCCATTACATGCAAAATACATGCAATTAAGTCTATTAAATACATTTTGCTGTACTTCACATAAAGACGAGTTAGTGAGTCTCATTTGTCTCTCATTTTTATCACTATATCAGTCTTTTTTGTTTCATTTAGCAATTTTAGAGATCTCTATGTTCTTCCTGTACTACAAAAGTCCACTTTTGACTGAGTGCAATAATATGCATACAGTAAGCACCCAAACTAAATTACTGTGGCCAAAACAGCTCTGTAGGAATGTACTGAAACCTGTCTATAAACTTTACAACAAAAAAAGTCCAACCTTACGAACTACAAGTCACATTTTATGTTCTACCTCACATTCACTGATTAAATAATACAAATTGAATTTTAAATGGCATTACATGCAGAGTACATGTAACCAATTCATTTAACTGATAATATTTAGCTAGAAAACTGAATCTAAAGCTTTTAAATGATTCTTCTTAACATCTTTCTACATTAGCTATAGCTCCACATTATCTCTGTCTTTGCTCCTCCCAAGGTTTCTTTCTCTTAGTATGAGAGTTTGTCTTTGCCACTGTTGCCCCTATCTCTGTAAACTGCACATTTGACTTGAACTAGAACCAATTAACACTAGTGACAGGTTTAACAAAAATGCCTGAACAATTAAAATATTATTTTGCTATGTTCAGGAATTAGTCTAAATACACAAAATATGTTATTTCAATTGGAAAAAAATGGCTGATGTTTATGATTCTAAAAAGACACAAGCTATTTGCACTATTGTACTATTACTAAAATATTTGAATGGAAGTCAATGTAAAAATTTGATCTAAGTTTTTATCATGTTTTTAAGTCTATTCACTGTGACATTTTGACTCAATTTAAAGAACAGACAGATTAAACTTATGTAACAATGAAAGACGGCAAAAACTGAAACTAACCAAAATAAACAAAAAGCAGCTTAAAATCAATGGATTTTACAGAAGCACCACCAGTGTTGCTTGGTCCTTTTCCAGCATACAATAAATATGTCAGATATTGAGATATTGGCCAAATCAGTCGATAATTAATTAATAAATAAATATATTAATAAATAAATAATCATCCTATAAGGATATAATTCTGATACTGTTGTGCACCCCTATTAGAAAAGATTAAGAACAAATATGTTGTTTTATTACGCTATGGAATTAGCCTAAACACACAAAAACATGTTCTCATTAAAAAATAAAAAATGTGTTTCACACTTGAAATATATATATATATATATATATATATATATATATATATATATATATATATATATATATATTTTTTTTTTTTTTTTTTGTTTTACTAAACATTGTATATGCAATATTATTTTGCTTAGTATCTTAAATCAGTTTTACTTATAATTTTATTTTTTTTAAATAATTTGAGTTTAAAACGAGTACAAAAAGTCATACTAATCGTGTCCAAATGGAACCCTGTACACAAAAATGTTATTTTCAACAATAAAAACTATTTCTTTAGCAAAGTCGTCCTTGGACATGGACTGTTAACAACTTTTAACCCTATTTTTGTTCCAAATTAACAGCTTAAATAATAAAATAGATCTATTAAAACTAATCAAAATACACAAAATAGCTTTAAATAAATTAATTTTACAGTAGTACGGCCAGTGTTGCTTGGTCATTTTCCAGCAAACAATAAATAAGTCAGCAAATATTGTTTTGAGATATTGGAAAAATAAGCTGATAATGATTATTCTGGAATACAAATTCTGAAAAGTTGTATTACAAGAACACACTTGCTGTTTTCTTATGCTAATGAATGAGCCTAAACAAACAAAAACATGTTATTGGGTGTAAAAATACTTTTAAAAATGCATATTTTTTCCTTTTATATCACAAACACATGCTAGTTAACCTATCAATCCGGCACACCCAGACCTGGCACTGCATGAATGTGTTGATTTAGTTCTGATTTACTTTTATAAACACTACAAGTTCATATAAGCAGCTTTGTAATCACTTTAACTGTTGAACTATAACTATCAGAGCTATCTAACGAATATAAATCTTATTAAAAAACAGCCAAAATTAGCTAGTTAGCTAAACTAGCCTGCGAAGTTACTTGTTTTTAGTTAGTTAGCGTTAACTAGCTAACCTAACTAGCTAACCTAGCTAAGCTAAGCTAAACTAACTAGCTAACCTAGCTAAGCTAAGCTAACTAGCTAACCTAGCTAAGCTAAGCTAAGCTAACTAGCTTAGCTCCGTTGACAGCTCCAGCTGTTGCAGCCCGCTGCGCGCGCTCCCTCCCTCCTCTCTAGCGGAGCTGTCAGGCACTCGTTCCCGGCTGTTTACTTTAGCTGAACCCGCTGCTGTATGTAACTCGCTACTGGAAAGGCAGGAAAAGCACGGAGGTCTCCGCGGTTCTTACCCCCTTTGCAGGGAGTCCTGTGCTGGCTGTGCTGCGCCCGGTAGCCCTCGATAACCTCCCACTCGCCGTTGTCTCTCTTGATGGGGAAAGACACGCTGAGGACGTGGTTGCAGGGCTTGATGATCCGCAGGATCCCCCGCACCCTGTGCCGCTTCTGCTCGGGCGACTCCCGCGTCTTCAGGTCCTCCACCAGCTTGTTCTCCACGATGGCCGCGCCGCGGTCGAAGAAGCCCTCCACCATCCTGAAGAAGTTGGGGTCGTCCTCTTTCTCCGCGGCGTCGCTGTAGTGGCGGACCCGCGCCAGAGCGGAGGAAGCCGGCAGCGCGGACTCGACGCTCCCCGAGGCCAGCAGGGCACTGCCCGCCCCGCGGCTCAGCAGCTCCCCGAGATACCGGTACATGTTGCCGTGTGGAGGTGCGGGGCTTTACAAGCTTTCCGAGCCTTCAGGAGCTTCTGGAAGGAGAGAAATAAAGAAGCGACGCGCTGCCGAAGAGAGAGAGAAAGAGAGAGAGGTATATAAGGGAAGTGAGGGAGGAGAGGAAGAAGATAAAAGGAGGAGGAGGGTAAAAATGAACGACTCGCTCCGAGTGGCAGCGCTCATGCCGCCCCCTTTGCTTTAAAAGGCAGCAGCGGGCTGGAGATGAGCTGCGCAGGCCGGCAGGAGCAGCAGGGGAGGGTCACCTGAGGGTACGGGGCTTCAGCAGGAGCAGGGGGGGGGGTATTTAAATAAAACAAAATAATAAAAAAATAATTAATAAATTAAATTAATAAAAAATAAATATATATATGAAACTAAACCCACATTTGTTTAATTAACGTGTGTTCTTAATTTACTCTTTTGTATTTATTTTACTTTATTTTATAAAAAAAAAGTTTTTCATTTTTTCCCCAATACACACTCACTAGTGATGCCCCAACACCAGAAGGGTGAATACTATCACATGCCATCTACAGCACATGTAAACTCAAACTCCGCCTCTTCTAGAAATTTGAAGGAAAGCGCAGAATCTTGGTTCTCATACATCAGCTCACAGACGCCTTGTGCTGATTGACATCCCCCATGGAATGATGCGGGAAGAGAGCGCCATCTACCCACCCAAAGGGAGCAAGGACACTTGTGCTCTCTCTCAGGGCTCCGGCAGCTGATAGCAACAAATACATAATGCTGTGTTCTCAAGTCTCACGCTTTGAGCGTGTGACACACGCACCTCAGCTAGTTCACACGCTCACACGCCACACATGGTATTTCAAACGCTTGCCAATCCATTGGCTGTATATTATAATGTACTCTCGTTGAGCCAATCAGAATATAGAATCGCTCTGTTGTTAGGCAGACCTAGTCAAAGAGGGTGGAGATTCAGCCAGAGTGTCAGGCGCAAAGAACTGAAGTTCTGAAGCACCCCCCCCCCCCCCACCCCCCCCAGTTGAACAACTGAAGAAGAACAGCACGCATCCAAATCCCCCCTCCCCCTTGGTACAACTGAAGAACCAGTTTTAGGCACCAAAGCAAATTACACAAATCCATTTATCAGCTCAGATTAGGAGATGTTTTAAGGAAAACAGGGCTGTAATGTAAGATTGCTGTTTGTATTTATTGTAATGCTGTAATGTGTTTTACTGAGGTAATAAACTTCACTTAATCCACAGATAAGACACTTATTCTTTACTGAAATTCCCACAGGTGCCTAAAACATTTGCACAAACTGTATATTTGTAACGGAGTGTGGAGAGATAAGGAAAACAGCCTGGAGGGATTGTGAGGCCCCGAAGCAAGGCTGAGTGTGTATTTCTGCATACCACCTGTCTACTACACACTACACAGTGTGTAGAGTAACACAGCCCCTCTGCAGTTTTACAAGCAGGAAAATGTGTTGGGGTCCCATGTTCTAGCCTGAAATCTACAGATATTCTTCTTCTTGTAATCTTCCGAATAGACAAAAGAGGTTGAGTGTGTGTAATTTTTTACAAATCTCAGGGAAAGACGTACTTCATAGCTGTTCCAAAACTGAAAGTGGCTGTTGTGTTTGAATACTAGAGTTTCTCCATCAGCAGCCAGAGTCTGAGAGAGCAAAATTGGGCATTGTCCCTCTGGGTGGGAAGATGGCACTGTGTTAGGCAGCACACGCGTCTGTTAACTGCGCTTTCCTGAGCGGCAGTTGGAAAAGTTGCAGTGGTTAATTTTACATGTATTGGAGGAGGCGTGTGCTAGTCTAGTGGGTTGAGTACCTGGACTTCCAAATTGTGAAGAAAATTAAATAAAAATTAGAAAAAAATTAATAAAAAATAGAAAAGAAAATGTTTTATCCAGTCAGAACAGTCAGATCTGAAGACTCCCTAAAAGGAAGAGTTTAAACTCAACATTTAACCTAATACTATGCAGTATACATATATTGAAAATCATAGTATTGTGATACTTCAATATATCAATAAACAGTACCAATCAAAAGTCTGGACGCACCTTAAATTCAGTGTTTCTTCATTATTTAAACTTTTTTTCTGCAAACTATAAAAGAAAAAAAGTGTTTAACAAACCAGAATATGTTTTATATTTTAGATTCTTCAAAGTAGCACCTTTTGCTTAGATTAGACAGTTTTGCACATCTTGTCTGGATTTTCTCAGTCAGTTTTATGAGGTAGAGTCACCTGGAATTCAGGCTTTCAGTTAACAGCTGTGCTGAACTCATCAAGGGTTAATTACTTGAATTTCTTGCCTCTTAATAAAATGTTTGTGAAGAGGTAGAGTTTGTATACAGTGAATATCTCTATTTGAGTAATATTCAAATAAATATTATAACCAGAACTACTCAACTAAGTGAAGAAAACAATAATGAATTTAAGAAATGCAAAAGGTTGCAAAGACGATCAAAACTATTATGATGAAACTGGCACTCATCAGGACTGCCTTATTTCATCAGATTTGCTAGTTTTAGAAACTGTAAGTTGACAGCTTCCCAGATAAGAGCACCTAAATGCTTCTTCACAGAGTATTATGGTTTGTTTAACACTTTTAACAAGTTTAACTAGTTACTACATGATTCCTTATGTGTTCCTTCATAGTCTGGATCACTTCACTATTCATTTATAACGTAGGAAATGAATAACAAATAAAAATACTGAATAGTTCATAATCTACAGTACCTCTTTAGTAAGAAACAGCACTGTTAATGATAGTAATTTCACTCTGCTTTATGCTGACGACACTGATGTTCTGCACTGACCGTCCGTTGCCCTGCTGGACTCTGCTCAGCCGATAAGATAGGACTGATCCCTATAGAACCCGGTACAGATCAGATGCAGCCGGGTCTGGTTGAGAAAATAAGCAAATATTAACCAGCAGTGAAGACATTCAGCTAAATCACACAGAACAATCCCGCAATCTCAGAGATCACAGTGCAGCAGGCTTTTCATCACACGTATCAGAACAATAGTGATACCAGGACCAGGAGTCCGTATCAGCATTCAGCCTGTAGAGACCGGTTCTGCCCTGCAGACACGAGTTACCATATATGGACAAAAGTATTGGAATGACTGTTCATTCTTTGTTCTCAGAAACAGCAGAGTTTATCTTGCTTTTGTTGGAGTATCTGTCTCTACTGTACAAGGAAGAGTTGGAACATTGGAGCATTGGATTGTGGATTGTTGGAGTTGGAGCATTGTTGCCTAATGCATCAGCTCAACCCTTACAAAAGTATTGGATGAAATACAGTTCCATTACTCAACAGCTTCACAATATTTTTCACAATATTCCTGAAACATTGTTCCTGCAACATTTTCAAAACGTTATTAAACATTCTTGTTAGCTGGGTTGTAGCTAAATGCATTCATTCAAATGGGTGTCCACTAACATTTATGCATATGGTACCAGTCAAATGTTTGAACACATCTTCTCATTCAATATTTGTATTTATTTATTTTTATCTACATTGTAATTGAATGGAAATGAATACTCTATAAAGCATTTAGGTGCTCTTGTCTGGGGAGATGTTACCTCGTGGTTTCTGAGGCTGGTAACTCTGATAAACTTATCCTGTACAATAGAGGTAACTCTTGCTCTTTCTTTCTTGGGGCGGTCCTGATGAGTGCCAGTTTCATCATAACATTTTTAATGGTCTGTGCGACTGCATTTAAGAATACTTTCAGAATAAGTTCCTGAAATTCTGACCTTCATTTCTTATGTTAAATATTTTTTTCTTTACTTAAGGCCAATTAATGCTATTGCGTCAAACCTACGCTGTAACCTATGAGTCTCCGTGTGCCCTACGCTGTAAACTATGCCGTAGCTTGATGTGGACCTTCCTGGAAATTTAAATACGCATTGCACAATGCGGACAGCTGCAGCTGTGATTGGTCCTCCAGGCCTCAAGTTCCCGCCCACACATTCCAGTCTTCATGGTTTAAACTGCAGAGCGACGCAGAACCGCTGATATGCGCACACAGAAGTATAAACACCCTCCACTGCGTGGTGTACTCTCACTGGATACACGTAGGCTACGGCGTGTAAATTGGCCTTTAGTTGAGTAGTTTTTGTCAAAGTGCGGATTAGTACATTACTCAAGTAGAGCTATTCACTGCATTCGAATTATTCATCTTCACTACTTTACAACTGATGCTCTTAAACACTTTATTAAGAGGCAAGAAATTCAAGTAATTAACTCTTAACGAGTTCAGCACAGCTGTTAACTGAAAGCCTGAATTCCAGGTGACTCTACCTCATAAAGTTGACTGAGAAAATCCAGCCAAGATGTGCAAAACTGTCATCTAAGAATCTAAAATATAAAACATATTCTGGTTTATTTAAGACTCTTTGGATGTTTAGATGACGTTAGTATGAATCTACAATGCAGAACATTTCAAAACAATAAAAAAACACTGAATTTAAGGTGTGTCCAAACTTTTGACTTGTGCTGTAAATGGTTAAATATTGTTTACACAGTATAAAGCTGAAGGTTGCCTTATTTGGACCCAACACAAGCTCCAGACAGCTAATGACTGATAATACAATAATAGTCCTCACACCTTCACATTCACATTGATTAAACACTGATAAATCATTGAGTAAACCAGCCTCTGTCACTTTCATCTGCTTCTTGGGGTTAAAGGTCGTACTTGTTTATTTGAGTTAAGGAACGATATGATCTTTGTTTTGCAGGGACTTTTACAGCACAGGCCAGAAGATAAGAATTAGATATCAACAGAATTAATGGTTAAGGAAATATTAAGAACAGTGGGAATTCACATTATATCCCCTGCAATTTAACATGCGTATTTATAAGAATGTCTGGGAACATTTGAAAAAGGTTCCAAGAAGGTTAGCCTGTCATATAACAGAAGCATCACAACTTTATTAGAATGTTTCTCCCATAATGTTCCCAGCTACACAAATAGAAACGTCATAGAAACATTAAAAGTAACATTCCCAGCTAAAAGTTCAAAGACTGACACAAGAGATGTTTTAAACAAGAATATCCATAAAACTTGACAGATTGAACGGCCCAAGAACGTTAATTCTAACGTTCAGAAAAGGTCATACAGTTAAATCACATTGGGAAGTCTACAACTAAACTAAATAAACATAAGGAAACCTGAATGAAACCACCCTGGTACCACCCATTTTGGTCACAGCAGGATTAGCCAGTAGACTTTGTCTGAGGCAGGGATCTGTAACTACTGTCTGTGGAAGCAGATGTCAGCAGATGACAAGGATGTAGGACCTTTGAAATAATGAGTTTTGTGCTTTTATCGCAGTTTATGAAGCATGAACCTAACACTAACATGTTGTAAATGCTCAGCATACACAGCGTATTTGCATAAAAGTGACAGAGCCCATAAATGGCTCATTCTGAAAGGGACTAAAACTAGCATGAATAGAGCTGGTGAGTTATTATATATCTTTATGTGAGAGTGATTTTGTGCAAAGAACTTCATGAACCTACAGCTCTGGAGAAAATTAAGAGACTTTGAGTTTCTGAATCAGTTTCTCAACATTTCTTCAAAATAAAATGTTTGTCATTTAGAGCATTTATTTGCATAAGATGAGAAATGGCTGACATAACAAAACAATGCAGAGCTTTCGGACCTCAAATAATGCAAAGAAAACAAGTTCATATTCATAAAGTTTTAAGAGTTCAGAAATCAATATTTGGTGGAATAACCCTGGTTTTTAATCACAGTTTTCATGCATCTTGGCATCATGTTCTCCTCCACCAGTCTTACACACTGCTTTTGGATAACTTTATGCTGCTTTACTCCTGGTGCAAAAATCCAAGCAGTTCAGCTTGGTGGTTTGATGGCTTGTGATCATCCATCTTCCTCTTGATTATATTCCAGAGGTTTTAAATTTGGTAAAATCAAAGAAACTCGTAATTTTTAAGTGGTCTTTTATTTTTTCCAGAGCTGTATTTTGTATAAACCTACAGTATTCTAACTTGTGTTAAAACAGGCACACTTTTGCTTAATGACTGACTTGCAAATATAGTTGGCTTTTTTTGCAAAGTAATTATATACTTGAAATAAGAGATAATGAGAGTTGAGTTTTATGTGGCACCTTTACACTCATTCATTACCTACTGAACAAAGCCAGAGAGGAAGAGCCATAAAGATAACGATTACTCTCTTTGCACCTTGAGCTAATGCTAATGCTTTATGGGCCTGTGCACTACGGCACTATGGCAGCTGGAGCTGCAGTCATGCCCAACTGAAGGTGAGCTGCATGGGTTGTGATGAAACTGCTGATCTGGCCTTAATTACTTACGCTTATTATCCTTTAACTCAATGTACTGTATTATACACTGGTTCATCATTAATATACTGTATAATACAGTTCATCATTAAAAGAGTCATTATTAGGATAATGTTACTGATGCTTATAGCATTGAGGAAATGACATGCCACATAATCTCAATAGGATTCAGGTCAGGCCTCACCAAAATCTTCACTTTGTTTTTCTTCAGCCATTCAGAGGTGGACTTGCTGGTGTATTTTAGGTCATTGTCCTGCTGCAGAACCCAAGTTTGTGTCAGTTTGAGGTCAAAAACCGATGGCCGGATATTCCATCAGGATTTTTTTGTAGACAGTGGAAATCCATGGTTCCATTTATCACAGCCCCATACCATCACACTACCACCACCATGTTTTACTGTAGGTATGATGCTCTTTTTCTGAACTACAGTGTTACTTTTTCACCAGCTGTAATGGGACACACACCTTCCAAAATGTTCAAATTTTGTCTTGTCAGTCCAGAGAGGATTTTTCCAAAAGTCTATACGGATCATCAAGATGTTTTCTTGTAAAATTTTAGACGAGCCTTAATGTTCTTTTAGCTTTTTTAGATATTGTTGCGGGGTCCTTTGTGACCTCTTGGATGAGTCGTCGCTGCTCTCTTGGGGTAATTTTGGTTGGCCGGCCACTCCTGAGAAGGTTCAGCACTGTTCCACTTGTTTGCCATTTGTGGATTTTTGTCAGGCAGGGCATATTTAAGTGATTTCTTGATTGAGAACAGGTGAGGATGTAATCAGGCCTGGGTGTGGCTAGAGAAATTGAACTCAGGTGCGATAAACACTTTTTCACACAGGGAGATGTAGGTTTGGATTTTTGTCACCCTTAATAATACAAATCTTTATTTAAAAAAACTGCATTTTGGGTTTGCTTGTGATGTTTTGAAAAAAAAAAAAAAAATCATGAAGAGGCAAACACTTTTCACCCCACTGTATTCTCTTCAATATTTATTTCCCATGGCGGACAATTTTAGCAAAAATTGGCATGGTTGACCAGGAGTTGTAAACATATCGAATTGTTCACGGTGACCTTTTTCTGTTCCGAAGATTTAATTTTGATTTTCAAAAATTATTTTCATTACCTTGATACAGGGTGGACAGCTTAAGCTTCAGCTCCAGAGGGGTTTCCAATGGGGTTCAGGTCTAAAGGTTGACTGTCAGCATATTGGAATATATCAGCCTGCAACCACAGCATGACACATCATCACGTGACCTACAAAAAGAATGGCAGATTGGAGCTGTGGTGAAGTGCACAGAAAGAACAGATGGAAACAGGCTACTAGAGGTGGGATATAAGTCATCTAAAGCTAGAAAAAAGCCCTTTATTAACGAAAAGCAAAATAGAACCAGGCTGAAGTTTGAATGGTCACAAGTCATTAAAAGTAGTTGAACTGCTTGAATTTTTCCGGCAGGAGTAAAGGCATAAGGTCACCCAAAAGCAGTGTGTAAGACTGGTGGAGGAAGCATGAAAGCTGTGTTTAAAAAATCAGGGTTATTACACCATATATTGATTTTTTAAGACGTGGTCACTAGTTTATAGAATAAAACAACATTTTAATGTTTATTAGTATATACTTGTATGTTTAAAGGGATGTTTAAAGGGAGATAAAGCCAACATGAGGCGCTGGAATAAAGAATGCTTAGTAAATTGAATAGAGGAATCTTATTTTTTTACTTTATTATAAACATCTCAGCTTGATTGTAAGGATTTCTGAAATAGAACTTTAGAATAGTTTATTATTATTTGAAGCATTTCTCAATCTTTTTGGTTTGTTTTCACACAGGCATAAAAACTTCTAAACGCACCAATATGGTCACCAATAAACCACGCGAGCACATCGTCTCCTCTGATTGGTCAGAGCTGTCTGGCGCAGGAGTGAGAAAGTAAATATAGTAAGAAGATTCTGTGTTCCAGTGTGTATATCTGTATCTATAGCAGTGTGAAGCTGCTTTAACACAGAACGCATACAGAAATTTGCTGCTGCTCTTTTTTTAAACACAGTGTTTTTAATAGGACGTGCAGCACAGACGTGAGCAGTGAACGTTGCACAGACTGCGCTCTTAGTGTGTAAACAACATGGAGCAGCAGCAGAGACAGCGTGTGTTCATTGCAGTATATTATCTGGCTAATATATCAGATTAAACTGAGCCTTATCAGCATTTTAGCTCAATTAAAAAGAAGTATATTTAAGAGCTGAGTCGGATCGAGACCAGATCACATTCTCATATATATGTATATATATACACACAAATATATACAAAGCTTGCTGCAAATATACGTGTTTTTATGATTGAGGCCTGTCCTAAACTCCTATAGTCTGCTTGGCCTCTTCTGTCTCTCTGCTCTGGAGCTCTCCTGCTCAGTGGCCTGTCACTTGTGGGGGCGTGTAATCATTTATCATGCTCATGTATCCACAGGGGGGGGGGGGGGGGGTGATTGGCCCACGCTGAGACATCACCCACCCTCTGATTGGCTGAGCGGGGAGGTGGGGAGAGTGCGAATTCTGCTGCAGTCACGTGCTCCTCTGAAGCTCATGCATGCCTGTAGGACAGGACAATTCACGTGAAACGTCCATTTCTGCTTCCCAGAGTTCAGACGCCACATGCATGCACTGTTAAAGAGCTCATGCACAGACATGGTTCAGACCTGCAGCTTTAGGCTGGGGTGATGCAACATTTGTAGGCCTGTGCATTTACTGCATGAGGAAACTAAGAGTGTTTTAGACACTAAAAACTACAACAACAAAAAACAGGAAAGTCTAGTTTTACCAGACCACCATTGGTTGCATAGAATTGTTAATGGTATTTTAACAGTAGAGTTTTGAAACATCTTTATTTGTGGCATAAGGCTGGGTTATATATTTAACAAAAACACATATCTCAAATTGATTAAAAGAAACGGTGATATTCTTAATATTTCTAATCTTCAAAAACACACTTTTGATTTTTAATAATTAGTTTAACCATAAAAAATTGGTGTCAGCCAGTGGTTAATTTAGTGTTGTGGTTTAAACCCAACTCTATAGACAACAGTGTTGTACTTTGTTCTGATTGGATAACAAACATCATTTTTTTACTCAGATTTTATAAGGTGTTTGCCTGATACTTGTTCCCATTTGCAGGAAAGACCGGACCCCTGGTCTATATCTTAAGGCTCAACAAATAAAAACCTCATATTAGAGAGACGAGAGACTCGTAGCTTTAAAAAGGGAAATGGATGCGTTCGTTAGCAGCTCATATGTGGAGCATCTTTTGCTGGAGTGGAGAAACAGTAAACAGCTGGTCTGAAGTTCATACTCAGGTCCAGGAGGTGAAAAAAGGACAGGTGGTTTGCTTTTGCTGTAGCTATAGCTGCACAGCTGCACCAAGAGATGTGTTTGTGGGTACGAAAGAGAAGCACGTAGCGCTAATGCTAATGCTAATGTGTAAAAGAGAAAAGACGCATGAATCCTGTTTTGACCGCTTACATTCATGTCGCATGTCCATGGATCAGATGCGTATTTGATTTAGAACCGCATATGAAAGTGACTCAAAACTGATTTAAAAAAAATGGATTTGGCATGTTCACGCAGCCAATAAAAACAATTAGATCTGAGCCACATTGAGCAAAAATCTAATTTGAGTCAATTCAGCCAGGTAATGTGAACGTAACATTACATATGTGGTCCTAAATCGGATACGTAGCTGATCCATGACCGTGCGATGTGAATTTGAATGGTCAAATCAGAATTTGTGCGTCTTTTTGTTTCTACCCGTTAGCATTAGCATTAGCGCTACGTGCTTCTCTCTCAAAAAAACTGCAAAAGCAAACCGCCTGTCCTTTTTTCACCTCCTCGACCTGAGCATGAACTTTAGACCAGCTGTTTGCTCTCCACCACCATGTAAATTACTGCTAATCACTGCTGTATCTGATCCACTCACTGTACCACCAGCTCAACACACACTAACACCTCATACACCACCACCATGCTAATCACTGCTAATCACTGCTGTATCTGATCCACTCACTGTACCACCAGCTCAACACACACTAACACCTCATACACCACCACCATGCTAATCACTGCTAATCACTGCTGTATCTGATCCACTCACTGTACCACCAGCTCAACACACACTAACACCTCATACACCACCACCATGCTAATCACTGCTAATCACTATTGTATCTGATCCACTCACTGTACCACCAGCTCAACACTCACTAACACCTCATACACCACCACCATGCTAATCACTGCTAATTACTGCTGTATCTGATCCACTCACTGTACCACCAGCTCAACACACACTAACACCTCATACACCACCACCATGCTAATCACTGCTAATCACTGCTGTATCTGATCCACTCACTGTACCACCAGCTCAACACACACTAACACCTCATACACCACCACCATGCTAATCACTGCTAATCACTATTGTATCTGATCCACTCACTGTACCACCAGCTCAACACTCACTAACACCTCATACACCACCACCATGCTAATCACTGCTGTATCTGATCCACTCACTGTACCACCAGCTCAACACTCACTAACACCTCATACACCACCACCATGCTAATCACTGCTAATCACTGCTGTATCTGATCCACTCACTGTACCACCAGCTCAACACACACTAACACCTCATACACCACCACCATGCTAATCACTGCTGTATCTGATCCACTCACTGTACCACCAGCTCAACACTCACTAACACCTCATACACCACCACCATGCTAATCACTGCTAATCACTGCTGTATCTGATCCACTCACTGTACCACCAGCTCAACACACAATAACACCTCATACACCACCACCATGCTAATCACTGCTAATCACTGCTGTATCTGATCCACTCACTGTACCACCAGCTCAACACTCACTAACACCTCATACACCACCACCATGCTAATCACTGCTGTATCTGATCCACTCACTGTACCACCAGCTCAACACTCACTAACACCTCATACACCATCACCATGCTAATCACTGCTAATCACTATTGTATCTGATCCACTCACTGTACCACCAGCTCAACACTCACTAACACCTCATACACCACCACCATGCTAATCACTGCTGTATCTGATCCACTCACTGTACCACCAGCTCAACACTCACTAACACCTCATACACCACCACCATGCTAATCACTGCTAATCACTGCTGTATCTGATCCACTCACTGTACCACCAGCTCAACACACACTAACACCTCATACACCACCACCATGCTAATCACTGCTGTATCTGATCCACTCACTGTACCACCAGCTCAACACTCACTAACACCTCATACACCACCACCATGCTAATCACTGCTAATCACTGCTGTATCTGATCCACTCACTGTACCACCAGCTCAACACACAATAACACCTCATACACCACCACCATGCTAATCACTGCTAATCACTGCTGTATCTGATCCACTCACTGTACCACCAGCTCAACACTCACTAACACCTCATACACCACCACCATGCTAATCACTGCTGTATCTGATTCACTCACTGTACCACCAGCTCAACACTCACTAACACCTCATACACCATCACCATGCTAATCACTGCTAATCACTGCTGTATCTGATCCACTCACTGTACCACCAGCTCAACACTCACTAACACCTCATACACCATCACCATGCTAATCACTGCTAATCACTGCTGTATCTGATCCACTCACTGTACCACCAGCTCAACACTCACTAACACCTCATACACCACCACCATGCTAATCACTGCTAATCACTGCTGTATGTAAATGAAAATTTCATTTTTCCACTCTTCTTCTGGTTTTGTTAAGGAAACTATGAGTTGTTTTTGTCTCCTTCAGGGTGACCTGTATTCAGGGTGACCTCAAAGTGACCCGAGGGTGGAGTTGAGTGAAGGAACACAGCCACAGCCTTGGAAAGCACAGGCTAATTCAGTTTATGCATGGCATGCAAGTGCGTGAGAGGAGTATACATAGGCACAGTCATGTGATATTCAGGCAGTTGGCATGTTGCAGGTGCTCTGCACACTCCGCTGCCTGTATCTGCTGACTGGTTTCACTGGGTTGAGTCTAGACTCAACTGTATTAACACTGGCATCAGATCCAGTCTCATCTGGATGAGTTTTCCGGGGCCGGACGTACAGATCTCTCTGCTAATCAGTAAATCTGAGTGGAGGTGAAAAACAGAGTGTGTACTTTGTCCACAGAGCGCTGGGGTAACTCTGCCTGCTCTGGATTCACTTCGCTTATTTGATTAGCAGTCAAGGTTAAGCTAGGCACGATGCCATCGTGGTTAATGTTTAATATCAATGTCACAACACCAAATACAGCAGTAAATGATAAATGAACAGACAGCCCGTGGCCTGTGTCTCTACGTTTCAGCACGTTTAATCAGTCACGAGTATTACAAGCGTTAGAGGCTATCACGGGCCAGGTTCACACTAGGGTTGCCATCTTTCAGAAATAAAAAAATAAATAAGGGACGCCCACCACAGCTCCTCTGGGCCATGACCACAACAGTCAACTCCAGTAAATCAAAATATAAAAATTTGATGTACAGTGGCATGAAAAAGTATTCCCCCCCCCCCCCCCCTAAGATTTATTTTTATTTTGAGATATTTTTAAAAATATCAAACAAATTTTAATATCAGACAAAGAAAACCTGAGCGAATACAAAAAGCTCAATTTAAATGATAATAAAAAGAAAATATGTGTGAAAAGTTTTTGTACCCTAAATCTAATGACTTGGTTGTCGAGCTTTACAGATAACTGGCAACCAGTCTTTCACATCTCTGTGGAGGAATTTTGTTCCTCTCTTCTTTACAGACTTCTTTTAATTCAGCACATGCTTTGGGTCATTGTCCTGCTGCAGAACCCAAGTACTCCTGAGCTTGAGGTCACTAAGGAACAGATGGTCGGACATTCTCCTTCAGGATTGTCTGATAAACAGCAGAATTCCTGCTTCTCCATCTATTACAGCAAGTTGTCCAGACCCTGAAGCAGCATAAAATTATTTAGTGTGATAAGAGACGTTACTGTATTCTATACAGGTTTGGGACGATTACTGTAAAAATGTGTTCTATAATAGATTACTAATTACTGTTGTAATGTAATTGAAATCATGACCATATTAAAATACAATAAATCCGAACTTTCAGGTGTGAAAACACCTTTAGTGTTGTCAGCGCTAACACACACACACACACACACACACACACACACAGCTAATGTCACATTTCCTCTTTTCAGGTTGTTAAATTGTGGAATATGGAGCCACACTAGCATTTGTTCCTCAATTAAGCTCAGTAACTAAGCATATTATAATTTTCTAATTTATTTATTTTTTTCTTCTTTCATTGTTTGTAGTTATTGCTATATATATATATATATATATATATATATATATATATATATATATATATATATATATATATATATATATATATATATATATATATATATATATGTGCAAAAGTTTCAGGCACCTGTGGGAATTTCAGTAAAGAAAAAGCTTCTTATCTGTGCAGTAAGTGAAGTTTATTATCTCAGTAAAACACATTACAACATTACAATAAATACAAACAGCAATTTTACAAAATGCAGAGCTTTTCCTTAAAACATCTCCTAATCTCTCCTCCTCATCTGACTTATTGACTCTGAGTTATTTCTAGTTCTCATCATATTAATCAACACCTGCTTTGGTAAATTGGTAAATTTTGTAAATCAGGTGAGCTGCTGACGGAACTGAACATAATAATATACACATGCTGGCTGAGGGAAATCATTCAGGAGAAATCTGGAATCTCTACACTTTGTTCTTCAGCTTCAGGCTCACAGGATATAACATACTTATAGTTAAAAATGAGAATTCCTTGTTACGTTTTACTGTATGTATGTTAATTTGCATCTGTTTAAATCATATGTGGTATTTTTTCAGGTAAAAACACTCATATTGCTGAGATAAATGGATTAGTGTAATTTGCTTTGGTGCCTAAAACTTTTGCACAGAACTGTATATATATGTTTTTTTTTTTACTCTTTTATGTGCGTAGTTTTATTTTTTCACCTGTAGCTGCATTTGTATCATTTTTATTAAATTAGATTTTCTCGCATATTATTTTATGATTCTTACTAAATTATTTTTTATCTTATTTGTTTTACATCTTATTTTAAAATATCTGATACATGTAATTAAAATGCTGGGTCTTTTTATTTATTTATTCTTTTTCTTTGACAATCCCTTTCCTATGTATTGGCTTGACTATATAGTAAAAGAGGGCCATCCTCAATGTACTCAGCGTTTATATGCAAGGTTGAATGATTGATCGATTGATTGATTGAAAAAGCATCAAAACGGCTGTGAGATTTTATAATACAGTAAAACCACAATACACTATCATTTTGATAAATACATTCAGCATTTCGTTTAAATTATAATTTTGAATCATGATTAGACACAAAAAACACTGTTATAAAAATATATAATTTTGCCAATCTAACACTGACTTTTCTGTTTACATTTAAATACCCACTATTAAAAGCTTAGTCTTAAGTAGAAAGAAAAAATGCAATTCATCTCACCTCATTGTGCCAGGTGTAAAGTTTGGTGGAGGGGGGATAATGGTCTCAGCCCTTTAATAGCCGCAAAGGATGGTCTGACATCATATTAAACCCTGTGGATTAAAAATGAGGTGTCACTCAAGTTCATATGCATTCAGTGAGTTCATATATTTTGATAATATAGTGGTAAATAAGGGCAACTCAATCAAAGGTATTAGGTAATGGAGGACCCGGGGATTGGGTGGCCTGTTTTTTTGCCTGTACAGTCTGTGCTTTACACAGTTGGCCATTAGATGGAGCCACATGATTAGATACTCTTCATCCTCATCTTCATCCACTCACCCACTTACTCATCATCCTCTACTTTATCTTAAACTATACAGCACTATATAAAACCTTCACTATTAACCCTTTCAGATCTGAATTATGTATATATATATATATATATATATATATATATATATATATATATATATATATATATATATATATATATATTCTAATATACAATTTACATGCACATTAAATACAAACTACATAAAATAAGTAACTGTTTTTATTTTAGATTTAATCTTGACCTTTTTGTTCACAAACCATCCCTAAACACTAAAATAAACCTGATAAAAAAGTGTTGTAAAGCACACACAGTTAGTAAAAATTAGCTCTTTTAATTTGCCTATTTTGGCTTTAGTGCTGGGATTTTTTTTTTCGCCCCAAGTGCAGTGGGCGGGGCTAAGCTAAGTTTATTGTTCATTGCCTCGTTTTTAAGTCTATTCCGATTAACAACAGGTCTCAATTAGTGATATGTGCAAAAAACATATATATATATATATAAAAAAAAAAGAAAATACATAATGTCCATTGTAATGGATGCAGGGTCTAAAAGGGTTAAACTTTTTACAGATCTTTGTTAAATTAATAGATTTAAAATTATTTAAAATGTAGAATTTATTTACTATTATTATCTATTATGTATTCATTATTATGCTTTACTACTACACACATGGCTAAAGCAAAAAAAGCACAGGTTCAAAATTCTGTTCAAAATGTGAAACTCATATATTATATAAATGTATTACACTCAGAATGATTTACTGTATTTTAATTGTTTATTTATTTTATTGTTTATTGATAATTATGGCTTACAGTCAATGAAAACCCTAAAATCAATGTCTCAGAATATTACAATATTATATAACCCTTGTAAAAGAAATGTATTAAGTATATATGTTTCAAAGCATTCTTAAGGTGGAAAGGTACATACATTTTTTATTTTAAATTAAAATATGTACTTAAATACTTACTAAATATACTATTTTGGAACAATTTATGGCAACTTAAGTATATTTCAATGTTAACTAAGCTATATTTAAACACAACATAAAAGCATTAAATTGTGCTTTTGAGTGTGTTTTTCTGTCTGTGAACCTAAGTTAAGAAATTTAAGTATGTGTTTTTAAAACATAATTTTTTATATATATATTTGAAGTATTAAATTGTATATGTACTACTTTGCATATTGATGCACATATTGTGTACACCTTAATGCTGCTGAAAAAATAAAACTACGCTAAATTGCACTTCAAGCCGTATTTAATGCCACTATATTTTGTCAACACGATGTATAATTTAATTAAGTGCTTAAAAATACATTTTATTGAAATACAGAGAAAGTATATTTTATGTGTTTTTTTATATTTTCAAACAGTATATTACATTTAAAATGCAATTTTAGTATTCTTTACCTAATTTTTTAATTAACCTAAACGCTTAACGTTCTTAAGTATACTTCCTTTTCACAAGTGAAAAGACTAATTGCAGACATCCCAAGTTGCAAAAGTTGATTTCAGGGAGGTTACCCCCCCCCCCCCCCCCCAACTTGCACACAAACCAAAGGATAACGACACTAAATAATTTTTCTTTTATTTAAATTAAATTTAGAGTATTCAGAGGTGAAATGAGTTCTATATTTTTTTCTTTTTGGAAAAAAGGGGGAGGGGGAAACACTGCCCGCCCACACTAAAAACTGATTGGCTGTCTCGCAGACTCTTTGCAGAGAACAGGCCAATCAGAACCCTCTCTGTTTTCTCTCTCTCCTTCCCACACACGTGTGCTCGTTTGTGTTTGTTCTGAATTCCGGGAGATTAAATGTGACTCGCGGGCATCAGGGAGCCACTACCGAAATGCGGGAGACTCCCACAGCTTCAGGGAGAATTGGTACTGTTGGCAGTGTGCCAAGTCCTGCTGGAAAATGAAATCCGCATCTCCATAAAAGTTGTCAGTAGCAGAGGGAAGCATGAAGTGCTGTAAGATTTTCTCAGGAAAACAAAACTGCACTGACTTTAGACTTGATAATAGAACACAGTGGATCAACACCAGCAGATGACATGTCTCTCCATTATACCATCACTGATTGGTGAAAACTTCACACTAGACCTCGAGCAGTTTGGACTGTGTGTCTCTCCACTCTTCCTCCAGACTCTGCTTCCTTGATTTACAAATGAAATGCAAGATTCATCACTTCATGCTTCTTCCCTCTGCTGACTTTAACTTTTATGGAGATGCGGATTTCATTTTCCAGCAGGACTTGGCACTTGACACTGCCCACACTACCCCAAAAGTACCAATTGGTCTTATTATACTGTATAATATTTTTTTAAGATACTGATTTTTGGGTTTTCATTGTCTGTAAGCCATAATAATCAATAATAGAATATATAATAAACAATCTATATAATATATGAGTTTCACATGTTAAACTGAATTACTGAATGAACCAATAAAGTAACTTTTCAATGATATAAAAAAATTTTGAGATGCACTAGACTAGTACATAATGACAGACAGACAGACAGAGAGACAGACTAACACACACATATTATCACACAGACACTTGTAGATACAGACAGAAGTGTGTAAGTGTGAGAGGCCTAAAAGGGAAAGAGTTGAACAGGTTCCCACGAGAAAGCTCCAGTCGTGTGCCTCTCTGCCGGAAGCTGCGGTTCGTGTGGTTTCGCTCTGTGTATAGAACAGTGCATCTGGCTGGCTGGAGACAGACAGCATGGCGGAACACAGCGGAACTTCACAGAGCACTGATCTGTAGTCAGTCTCAGACTTCTGTTAATGGTGTAAATGTAGCAGATTAGCACTGATAGGCCCTGGTGATCAGATCACAAATCACAGCTTCAGTTATGTCACACTCACACCCGTCAGCCACCTGTAATACATGCAGGGGTCACGAAAAGTGCAGGCAGGGGGACTTTAGAGGTCACGCAGAGGGCACACAGAGGGCACACAGGGGTCACGCAAGGGTCTCACTGATATGAAAAGGTCGAAAAGTCCCTCAAAAAAGAGGAAGTGGTACCCAACCACAACCAGAGACCTGGGGTGGGTTTCCCGAAAACGATCAATCTTAGCGAATAACGAACGAAGTAACGAATGACGTGTGTAAAGAACGAGCCAGTTCTGCGAGTGTTTCCCAAAGAGCTTCACAACGTGAAAATTAACGAACGAGGTTAAAGAACGTCTTTGTTGACTCCTCCCCCGAAACAGCGCGCTCAATCGATCCACAAATATCGATTCAACACTGCAATATGCAGTATTTATTCACTATTACACCCTAAAAACGTAGAAATGTGTTGTAATTAACAACATTATACTCCTAAAGATACATATGACTAAATAAATACTCGAAAATCTAATCTATTTTAAAACATTAAACTTATTTTTTACATTTTTAAAACTATTATTGTTAATATATATTATTTTAATAGATATTATACTAATATTATTAACAGTAATATTGATAGTAATATTAATTTATTATTATTATAATTGTTAATATTATAAAAATAATATAATAATACATATGTTCCTGTGTGTGTGTGTGTGTATATATATATATATATATATATATATATATACACACACATATATATATTACATTTTAAACCAACAGAAATATGTTTTGTACTTTATACTGTGAAGCTCCAGCTCAACCTAAACCACCATCTCAGTTGGGTTTATGTCAGGGGATTGTCAAAGCCGTGCACCTTTTTGTCTACTAATTCCATTTGCGTCAATTAGTTTTCATGGTTTTAATATTAATCGACAATGTAAAAAAAAAAAAAACATGGAATGAGACGTGTCCAACTTTTGACTGATATTTGCGAGCTGACACACCCCAGAGTTTGCCCAGATGAACTTGGTGACTTTGCAGCTTTGCTTAGACCGTGAGCATCATCTGCAGGAATTGACTGATTGCATTTCTTGCAGCATTAATGTCAAGACTTCTATCATCGCTAATCTGGATTTAAATAATTTACTCGTGGGTTTGATTGCCCAGTTAGACTACAAGCCACAGTTGGCATTATAATATAATATAATATAATATAATATAATATAATATAATATAATATAATATAACTTATTCACTCATTTACTCACTCGTCAACCGCTTTATCCGTTAAGGGGCGCGGGGGGGGGGGGGTCGATGCTTGGTGGCTGGAGTCTATACCAGCTGGCATCGGGCTGAAGGCAGTATACACCCTGGACAGGATGCCAATCCATCACAGGGCAGACAGACACAGACACATTCACTCACACACTCACACCTAAGGGGCAAATTTTATCCGACATCTAATTAGCCTGAACTAATTTCTTTGGACTGTGGGAGGAAACCGGAGCACCCGCAGACACGGGAAATAATATAATATAATATAATATAATATAATAATGATATAATATAATAATAATGATATAGTAATATAATTGATTATAATTAATAGTAATATAATATAATATAATAATATTAATAATTATATAGTAATATAATTTATTATACTTAATAGTAATGTAATATAATTGCTTCAAACACGGAAATTATCATTTTTCTTCCTCAAAATTGGCGGTCCCTGGTGTTTAAGGTGCTGAACTGCAAGTCGAGATCCCCTAAAGAAGCTCGTTAAAAATAACGACTGGGTGAGAGCACTCGTTAATCTGCGAGCGAGTTTACGTAGTACTTTAGTTACGCACGGGTTTGGGAAACACTCTTTAATTAACGATCAATCTTAAGTACGAGTTAACGAAGTTCTTAGCGTTACGAAGCTTTCGGGAAACCCACCCCTGAGCTTTTGTGGAGATCTAACCTTATAGAGAAAGTGTGAATATTATTCATGCTTTGATCAATTTTTAGCTTTTTTTTTTTTTAGGTTTTATCATGCTAAATAAATAATCTGTAAAAGGATTTGTTTTAACTTTACAAGGTTGTTATAAAACCTATTTCTGTCTTCTTTGCACAGCAGTGCTAAAATGAGAAATATGTACACCCTTTGCAAGGCGAGTCGCGATGTTTGTTGCTATCTTACACCCCATCAACATTCGATTTTTATGCTTTGAGGTTTTTGGCTTCCTCGGTCACATGACATCATGTTCAGTTGTTCAGTAGCTCCTCCATTTCCACTCGCTGTTGTGTTTTTTTACGTGGATCTCCGTGGAAACATGTGCTCAAAGTGTAATTACGGTGCGCGGCAGTGGACAAATAGCTCTTTTATTAAACGCAAGGAGACGAAACTCAGAGATGTGGATCCGGACGAGACTAAAATTACCTGAGGACCACGAGGAGTTCAGAGAAAAACAGTAGATAATTCAGCCTGTAATTTTCTTTCAGAGGACGTCTAAGACAAAAAACACACACTTGGTCATTCTGGATGGGATTAAAATCACAGAGGACCCCTCGCCTAGTGTAAAAATAGTAGATTAAAGTGTAAAATTAAACAACTTTTTTTTGTACTTATTATAGTTTATCTGTATAAAATAGAACAAAATTCTTACTTACTGTACTAAAATGGAACTATTTTAAATATATTTAAATAACATTTAAACTACTTTATACTACTTCATGTACGTAACCCAATATTTTGAATATGCTTACAGTAAAATTCTAATACATTTAATGAGTATGACAACTGTATCACTATTATTATACACCAGGTATATTAAGAAATGTATTAATAACTGAGGTTAAATATATGTGATTTATTTACATTAGAGTACAGAAACATGCTTCTTGTTCCTGTCTTTTGTAAGTATCACACTTCTAGTGTACTTTGTTGGGTATAAAAATATATTTTAATATACTGTAATACTGTAATTTTTTAGCATGTTACAAATGTACTTATTTAATTTTTTGACATTTGATATTTAAATGTGTTATTTAACACTGTATCCTGTATTTGACTTATATTTATATTTATATTTTTTGACATACATTTTAACTGTTAAAAATATTTTTAAAACATTTTACCAATGTAGCAATTTAATTTACTTTCTAAAAAGTCACATGATACATTGTATTTTAAGTGAACTACTGTAACAGCTGTTTTTAACACACTTTGTTAAAAACATACAAAAGTATATTTGGAACTAAGTATTTTAGAAGCATATTGAATTACATTAAACTAAAAGTGTACTTCATAGTACTCTATTTAATTAAATACACTATATTGTACTTTTTAAAAAGTATGATCAAAGTTTACTATCAATAATATTTGATTAAAGCATAATATTAATGTATTTGTAATACAGGTGCTGGTCAACGAATTAGAATAATTTGAAATAGTGCAATCATGAAATTCTTTGAATGCATTTTTTGTGCAGAAAGCAAATCAGGTGTTCACCGCACCTGTCCTACTCGTTAGACTAATCACAGAACTGGTTACCTGGCATCAGCCAGTCTTCCGTCTGCAAAGCTCTCAAGAAAAACTGCAGCAAGCGCACCAACTGTTCCGGCGTCCGAAAAACTTCTGCTCGCGACAACAAGCAGCTGAGAAAGATTGCAGTCAGCAACCGGTTCAAGTCCACTTCCGAGCTCACCGACTTGTGGAACAAGCAGACCGGCGCTGACGTCTCCAGATCAACCACTTACCGTCGTCCGCGCGAACTCGGCTTCAAATCTCGCGTTCCAGCAGTAAAACCGATGCTGAACAAGAAACAAATGGAGAAACGGCTGAAGTGGGCCAAAGAACACGGCGAGTGGACTGCTGAAGACTGGCAGAAAGTGGTCTTCAGTGACGAATCACGCTTCTGCATCTCCTTCGGTGACCAAGGTCCTCGTGTCTGGCATCGTGGTGGCGAAACCTACAACCACGAGTGCGTGAAAAGATCCGTCAAGTTTCCCCAGAGCGTTATGGTCTGGGGATGCATGTCCGCTCGAGGTGTAGGGAAACTCTGCTTCCTCAAGAAGACTGTCAATGCTGCCGTATATCAAGATGTTCTGGAAACGTTCCTGATTCCGACTGTTGAGGAACAGTTCGGCGAAGAAGACTTCATATTTCAACAGGATCTTGCACCGGCTCATGCGGCAAAGTCGACCAAAGATTGGTTCACTAAAAAACAGCTTGAAGTTTTGGCATGGCCGGCCAACTCGCCTGACCTCAATGTCATTGAAAACCTTTGGGCCATCGTCAAGCGGAAAATTCGCGACAGAAAGCCTACTACGCTGGACCAACTGAAGCAGAACATTGCCACTGCCTGGGAAGCTGTGAGTGCGGAAACTTGCGACAAGCTGGTCAAATCGATGCCGCGGAGACTTCAGGCAGTCATACAAGCCAAGGGGGCAGCCACAAAATACTGAGAAAGTGATGATTGTAATTATAATAAAAATTATTCTAATTCAATGAAACGGTTTCTCCATTATTCTAATTCAATAAAACAACAGTGTCACAGTTAAATGGCCTAAATGGGCCTTTTGGAAAGCTCAGCTGAGCAAATTTTTTTCCAGGTAACGGGTTCTGTGATTAGTCTAACGAGTAGGACAGGTGCGGTGAACACCTGATTTGCTTTCTGCACAAAAAATGCATTCAAAGAATTTCATGATTGCACTATTTCAAATTATTCTAATTCGTTGACCAGCACCTGTATATGTAAGTAAGTACATCAATATGTTAGTATATTTACAGCATACTTTCATACATTTTTAAATTTTCAATATGTTTTAAGTACAATTAAGTATATATATTTTTTGAGAAACTATATAATCCCATTCAGAAACAGAAAAGCTAAAGTTCTCAAACTTCTCAAAAAGCACTTATACTACCCAAGGACCCATGTAGGCACCCTTAGTGTTTGCCTGAAGTGCTGGAATATAATCAGAATGTGTAGAATCCCTTGTGAAAAAGTTGTATATTTAAATATAATAATAGTGTTTTTACCAATTTAAGTAGTATTTAAATATACTTTGAAAAATACACTAGTTAGTTGGATGTGCTATTTTTGTACTGGTGATGTACTTAAAAATTTATATTTAGTATTATTTTACAAAACTGTGCTTTTTTATCATAAAACTACTTTTGTTAAATGTGTCCCAAGAGCCAATATTTCTGCAATAAAACTGTTCTTTCGTCACATTTAAAACTTTAAAAGACAATGCTCCGAATTGAGATATCTTGGTTTTTTTTTACCAGTTTATATATGTCACTCCCCAAAATAAATGTTGTGTTAAATATTTTAATCACACTTTTAATTTGTTTTCAATGTTCCGTTGGACAGCTCACATAAATATACTTAAATTGTATTAAAAAGTGGGAAAAATAGCATGAGTATACTTAATATGAATTTAGTGCAAATTTATATAATTTTAATTACAAACAAGTAGTAAATAAGTACAAATGAATTCTTCTAAAATAACATAACATAACTTAACCCTTGTGTGGTGTTCATATTTTTGTTACTCATTTACTTTGTTACTTGTATTTAATTCAGCAAAATTAAGCAATTTTACATTAAAATGCTTTACACATGCTTGCCTCACCTAAATTGCAAGCAATATAAACACAGCTCACATGGTTAATATTTGCCCTTTACCTTTCTTATGTTACATTTCTTTCAAAAAGTGCTACTCTTTTTTTTTTATTAGTTTTTTAATAAAATGTAAAAGAAAATTAATTAAACTCAAGATATGAGTAGAAAATTTGTTTAGTTTCAAATTTACAAATGAAGCAATGTTTATTAGCCCAAACATACTGTATGTAATATAAATGTGTGTGTGTGTGTGGGGGGGGGGGGGTGTACATTGTGTGTTTATCGAAAATGTGTTTTGATATATGTTTTTCACAAAAAATGAGCCAATGCCAATGAGTTTGAGTTAGAAAATTTTTTTTTTTTTGTATCATTTGATGAAAAATGAAAACGGGTCCCACAGACCCGAACACCACACAAGGGTTAAGTACAGACCTATTTCAGCATAATAAAGTATACTTTTTTTTTTTTTTTACAAGGAATGTGTAGAATACGTAAAGCTCGCAGAGCTCAAGGCCATCCTGCAGTAATCTTTTCCAGATCTGACTGCAGCATTGACTCTGAACTTCTGAATGGGATCACTGTGGAGCTTTTTAGAAAAATACCACTTTCCTCTCGACCCCAGTGAAGCACTGATTGGTGTGATTTGTTGACACAGTCATTTTCATGTTCCTGTTCTCCGTGGAAAACGCTGCTCTGCCACAGAGACCCCGTACAGTATAGGAGGCTCTTGAAGATGTCTGTGAGCTCCACTGAGAATAGGCCCGCCTGGCTGAGCTCCACGGCTGTCGTGAGAAAGAACGGCTCTGTTTACTGACCTCAGAGGAGCACCAATCAGAAACGGGGGCCAGTGCCAATATTCCTGAATACTGAAAGTGAACACCCAATCAAAAATAAGCAAATTAAGAAAAGATAACACCACCTATGATGCTGAGAGCTGCTGGATGGCTTTCTGGCTGTGGCTGAGCAACATATATAACATTATAGCTCAGGCTAGTAGCATTTTATTGTGGACATTGATATAGTGTTCCATTGGCGTAGGAACGGGGGGAATGGTTAGGATGGTTATGGTAATGGTTATGTCCCACCCAATATCAGAAATAGGTGGACACCCCCCCCCACACACACACACACACAAAATGATACCACCATAGACTGTATATAGCTGGACAGAGCATCGTCTCTCAAAAGTGTAGCCACCACAGGTCGGGTGCCCCCTGCTGTTCGGTTTCAGAAAGCCGTGTAACTCCACCCATCCCCATAGGTTTCAATGGCAAAACAGACAACTTTCAATCACGTTTTTTTCTAATATGCTGTAATTTTACCTCCATTATTTAAATGCAGCAGCTAGTGTAACCTCTGCTTATAGTGTCACATTTTTATATCCCCACAGAATTCGGTTTTTAAAACTTTATTCAGCTCAAAAAAGGTGTGGTTATTGTAAAAGGGCTGGTTATGGGCGGGACCAATAACAGACCGTCAGCTCCGCTCCGCTCCGCTCTGCAGTCTGTGACCACGAGGCAGCCCTCAGGGGCGGGGTTATTTAAATGAGTAGGCTGTCTCTCCACAGTCTTTCTCCCTCCTCTGGTCTCTACTGCGCTCTACAGATTCAGGTTTCAGGATCGCCAACATGGCGGAAGATTTTGGCTTCATTTTCATTGAACGAATGGGAACGGCGACACGGCGTCCATCTTTTTTTCTCTGGATACCACAGAAAAAGCTGAAAATGTTTTAAAAGAAACTTTTATTTTGAAAGTGCACCAAAGCTCTCAAAAGCGCGTTTCTAATTAAAGTTAGCTAAAGCGACTATCAAAAAGATGTGGGTGCGAGCTCCCGAGAGGGGGTGCTTTTCCTGGCAGGGGTGCAGATTTAGGCACAACACCGGCTTTACATGAGGCTAGGAGGGCTTGGGTTATCTAACGTTTATATTAACTGCTGCCAATAATCTACAGGGTTTTTTTTTTTTTGAGAAAATGTAAGTATACAACAGAACTTACATTCTAATACACAATAATAATAATAATAATAATAATAATAATAATAATAATAATAATAATAATAATAATACATTATATATATATATATATATATATATATATATATATATATATATATATATATATATATATATATATATATATATTGTGAGATTTACTCTGAATGAACACATTATTACTATAGCTGTCATTGTTAAAACATTAATTCACGCAATTAATATGGAATCAGTAGCGCATTATTATTATTTTAACTCTTTAATTAATTACACCACCAGGTTTGATCCCAATTTCCACAGTAATCTGTTTCCTCTATTCAATTTATTATGCAGTCTTTGATCAAGCTCCCCAAGTTGGATTTATCTCCCCTCAAACTTTCAAATATATATATATTAGTATTAATTAACACCAATATATATATATATATATATATATATATATATATATATATATATATATATATATATATATATATAAACATCAATTCTTAGTAAATTTCTAATATACTCAGTGTATAATAGTTGTAATACTCATTAAATATATCATAATGTTACTGTGAGCATATATAAAATATGGGGTTACAGTACATATAGGAAGTAGTTTATATGTGTTTAAATGTTACTTAAATATATTTAAAATAGTTCAATTTTAGTACAGTTTAGTACACTTTCACAATTTAAGTAAGACTTATGTACTATTTTTATACTGTAATTAAAGTATAATAAGTACAAAAAAAAGTGTTCCACTTAAGCACTTTTTAAATATATTGATTAATAATGTGGCTACAAGAACACTTTATTTAGTGCACTATAGCACAATAATGCTTAATATACTTTAATACATTTTTTTTCAGTAGGGAAAATATATTTTAAACTATTCATCATTTTCGCAACTCCAGCTAAACTTCTGCTAATAGCGTCCTCTCATCCTCTCATTGTCCACCCTGTTTTATGACTAGCCATTACAGGAAATAAAAACTAAAATAATATAAAGTATAAATAAAGGAGATTAAGCTGAAAAATATGATTTTGTTTTATCTGGTTTATTTGGCTGCTCATTATGACCCTAAACATGACTGTGCTGTACTGTAGTATATCAGATTATAATTCAGGGCATGAACTGTTGCTGCAAACGAACAATTGGTGGATATAAACTAACTTCATAATGGCGGCATTAAACAAAATCACCCACATCCATTCACCAGAATCATTGTTTTAGTTTCCTTATGAAATGTTTCTTTTTATATGATAAGATTTTGCATTGTGAAGTGTGATTTCCACTCCATCTCTCTCTCTGTTAGCCTCAGTGTGAACCCTTATGTTATGTTTTACAGTGAATACTGCTTTTTTTTAAATCTCATTTATTTTAAAATAATACCTAGAAAAATAATATCAAGTTTGTAAGATCATGAACTTCATTCTTTTAATTGGATTTTTTTTCCACAGTTTTTGTAAAACGCCTTGCATTCTACGATAAACTACTTTGTCAAAAGCATTCCCTGGTGAAAAAAAATATATACTTCATTGTACTTAAAACATACTGAGAAGTGTGCTGTAAATAGTCTAACAGATTTATGTACTTACTTTAAATATAGTAAAAGTACATTAATATGAATAAAATGCTTTCATCAAATGTTTAAAAGTAAACTATATATTTTTAAGTACAATATAGTGTATTTTGAATAAATACACTACTATAAAGTACACTTTTAGTTTATTATAATTCAATATACTTACTTTCAAATATACATTTGAAAATTTTTAGAAAAGCATGTTAAAATCAACTGTTACAGTAGGTCACTTAAAGTGCAATGTATCATGTAACTTTTTAGAAAGTAAATTAAATTTAATAAAAATAAAAAATAAAGTACATTTGTAACACGCTAAAAATTGTAGTACGGTATATATTAAAATATATATTTTATACCCAAACAAAGTATACTAGAAGTGTGCTATTTACAAAAGACATGAACAAGAAGCATATTTGTGTTCTAATGTAAATAGATCACATATATTTAACATCAATTCTCAGTACATTTCTAATATACCTGGTATATAATAAATAGTGATACAGTTATAATACTCATTAAATGTATTAACATTTTTAATAGCATTAACATATTTAAAATACGGGGTGACATACTGTCACGGAAATGGGGGTGACCCAGGCAGGGAGACGAGGAGGCGGACACAAGTGCAGGTAGGGTGAAATCAATAAACAATAATTTAATAAATAAATATAAATAAACCAGGAAACGAGAAACAAGTAAACACTTAAACATAAAACAGGGAGAAATATACAAGAATCAAGGGAGTGAACTAAATAAATTAAACTAGATAAACAAATAACCAAAAACCAAAACAAACGAGAGAAACCAGAGAACATCAACTAAACCAACAAGAGATAATAAAT
Source organism: Astyanax mexicanus (assembly GCF_023375975.1). Taxonomy (NCBI): domain Eukaryota; kingdom Metazoa; phylum Chordata; class Actinopteri; order Characiformes; family Acestrorhamphidae; genus Astyanax; species Astyanax mexicanus. The sequence continues at coordinate 40,555,934 of NC_064422.1, read as the reverse complement.
AGCAAAATAAACTGGGAGTAAATAAACAAAGAAACAAACGAGGGACTGAATAAATACAATACTAAACAAGGCAGGGATATATACAAGGAAAACTAACAAGAGGCTAAACTAGACAGGGAAAAACTAAACTAGACAAGAATAAATAAACTAAGCAGGGAACTAAAGGGAACAAGAAACAAGAAGATGTAAACAAGGAACTAGGGCTAGGGCTAAGGCTGAAATCACAAAGAGACACGGAGAGACAAACAACAGGGGTTAGTGCAAAGACCGACGGAGACAAAGTGGCAGAGGAGGGCTATTTAAAGAAACAGGAAACACTATAATTAGAAACACCTGGGGAAGGGGCAGAGCAACAAATGAGAAACAGGTGGAAAAGTACTGAGACGGGAGACACAGGGGAGCACAGGTCACGTGGGGAAGACACACAGACACGAGACGAGACCAGGATGTGACACATACATGAAGTAGTATGTTTGAATGTTGCTTAAGTATATTTAAAACGAGTTCCCTTTTAGTACAGTTAAATAAGGACACTTTTATACTATTTTTAAACAATTAAAGTATAATAAGTACAAAAGAAGTTGTAATATTTTGTCGGCCCACCATTTAAAGCTATAACAGCTTTAACTCTTCTGGGAAGGTGGAGGAGGTGTACTATTTGTGCTAAAAAAAAAAAAAAAAAAAAAAAGCTGTATTAAAAAAAGTTGAACATGACAATCAACAGCACTGTTTTTGTTCCACTTCGAGTTTAATCCAGGTTAATCTACAGTTACAGTAGATACAGTAGATTTTTCCTAAACCATTATCTGTCTGCTATGGGAAATCTTTTTTCTTCTTTTTGAATTTGTTTAATGGGTAAGGATAGCCTGCCTCAACATCTTGTAACTGCTCTAAAATTCAAAATCTAAACCAAACAGTGCATTCACACTGCTAACGAACCAGATCGTGGTTCAGCTGATCTGGACTAAAACCAACACTTTGGGTCAGATCAGGTTTTGGTCTTTTAGTTCAGGATACATTTACAATCACTAATGAAGTACAAATTCATTGTTATCTTACTTATTTAGAAATGTTGGTTATCTATTCTTTACCGTATTAATCATTCTTTTTTTTTTTACGACTTTTTACTTCTACTTCTTAAATTTGTACACAATTATCTTAACTTTCTACACCTTACATTTTTCTTAATAGCCTCGTTACTTCTACTTCATTTCAGCTCGTTTTTTTTTATACCGGCTTCTCATCGTTCAATAAAACCCCTATCCAGATAAATCTCTCCTCCATCCAGATAGAGTGAATCTGATTGTGATTGGATGTAGAGAAGTATAAACATATACCGTTCCGACTCCCTATTGGTTTATACTGTGATCCATCACACCTGCACACGCCCATATTTACATTTACATTGCATCCCAAATTATATTATCAACATTAACATTTTATAATAGAACATTATAGTCATTATGGACTTTTATAAAAATGTGTACTTTCATACTTTAAGTAGTTTTAAAAGCAGTACTTTTTTAAACACTTTTACTTAAAAAATAAAAAGCTTGAGTTGATATTTCTTCAACTCCTACAGAAGTATTTTATTAAACCCTAGTATCTATACTATATATACACTCTAAAAAACAGCGGTACGATATGAGTACTTTTTTGTACTCAAGGGTACACTCTTCGTAATTGTACCCTTAAAGGTACAATATTGGTCTTTACGGGGTCAGATTTGTTCCCTCTGAAGTACAAAGTAATTTCTAACAGCAATAAGTACAGATTTGTACCATTTAACCAGCCAAAAGGTACATTCAGTATTCTGCATCACTGTACTAATAAACAATATATATTTGAATTGCACATTTTTTTATTTGAAAGGCAGACAATTTTAGATGATCAAGTTTTTGACACATATTTAGTTGATGATAATGTTTATAATATTTATAATCTTTACTGACACAAAAACCATGGGTACAAAAAAGGACTTTCACTGAAAGGTACTTTTTTTGTACCTCAATATAAGGTTCAGCCCCAGTGACAAGCTTTGTACTCTTTTAAGTACAAATCTGTACTTACTTTTCTTAGAGTGTACCTACAGAGTAATGACTCAGAATACTTTCCACACCTTTAACAGTCTCTACACAGATGTATAGTGAAGTGTATGATTCAAGGCCAACTGATTTCCTGTTCACTGTGGGAACAGCTGCAACTTTTCCATAGACTTTTTTCCATATATATTTTCTTTTAATAATAACATTTTTTTTTCTATCTGAAAGCACTTAATAATGAAATATTTAAAAAATGTTTATTTTTCATACGGCCACTCGTGCTTCCTGTTGCTAATCATTTGTTTGCTGCTAAGAGTTTGGGGAATCTCTCTCAGGGGATGAAGAGCCAGAGAACAGAATGTTCTTTTTGAGTTTACTACATTATCTCAAGGCCATTCGGGGACAGCGGCTCGTAAATTAATTTTTTTAAAAGACTTTTTGGTTTATTTCGAGCGATAAACAGAGATAAATACAGATCTGCAAAAAATACGAGACCACTTAAAAATGACGAGTTTCTTTGATTTTACCAAATTGATACCAATTTTTTTTTTTTTACCAGGAGTGCAGGCATAACGTTATCCAAAAGCAGTGTGTAAGACTGGTGGAGGAGAACATGATGCCAAGATGCATAAAAACTGTGATTAAAAACCAGGGTTATTCCAGCAAATATTGATTTCTGAACTCTTAAAACTTTATGAATATGAACTTGTTTTCTTTGCATTATTTTAGGTCTGAAAGCTCTGCGTCTTTTTAATCGTTTTTTGTTATTTCAGTCATTTCTCATTTTCTGCAAATAAATTCTCTAAATGACAATATTTTTATTTGGAATTTGGGATAAATGTTGTCTGTAGTTCATAGATTAAAACAACAATGTTCATTTTACTCAAACATAAACCTATAAATAGCACAATCAGAGAAACTGATTCAGAAACTGAAGTGGATCTTATACAGTTGAAAAAACTGTTAATTTCTCTTTTAAAGAGACACATTTGTAAGGAACATGCGTTGGTGGGATGAGCAGCAGAGCTGAGTATCTGCTGAGGTTGCGCCAGTGAAAAATTTGCTAAATTGTCTCTACTATGGAGTTAGACACAAACATTTGAAGATCACAGCTACCAACTAGCCATAGCATTAGCTATGTGAAATAACAGTGAAATAACTCCAGTAAACTCACCTTAACATGTCTTACAGTGTCATTCCCTGTTTAAACTGTCCACCATTGAGCTTAATTATTATGGCACCATTGTGAAAACAGCCTCCATTAAGGTCAAGTGTGAACCCCGCCCACAGAGAACACTGATTGGGCTACAGAGCACAAAGACAGACCAATCATCAGAATGTAAATCCCAACCCAGAGAGCATTGTAGATCTACTGAGCACAAAGGCTACGTTCCCATTACAAGCCACATTGCTCAAATCTGATTTATCTGTGAGTAATGTGAACAAATCTGTCTCTGAAACACTGCCTCACATGCACACACTGATACCTGTATAAACACCTCCTTCTTCACCAGCAACAAAAAAAACTCATATTAGAGAGACGAGAGACTCGTGGCTTTATAAAGGTGAAATGGATGCGTTTGTTAGCAGCTCATATGTGGAGCATCTTTTGCTGGAGTGGAGAAACAGTAAACAGCTGGTCTAAAGTTAATGCTCAGGTCCAGGAGGTGATAAAAAGACCAGGCGGTTTGCTTTTGCTGTTTTTTTTGCAGCTATAGCTGCACAGCTGCACCAAAAGATATGTTGTGGGTACAAGAGAGAAGCACATAGCGCTAATGCTAATGCTAATGCGTAAAAGCGGGAAAAAGACACATGAATTCAGATTTGACTGTTCACATTCACACGTCGCACGTTTGTGTATCCGATACGTATCCGATTTAGGAGCACATACAGACATCCCAAGTAGCAAAAGTTGATTTCAGGGAGGTTACAACCTACTTGTTTCTTTTTGGAGAAGAAGATTTGAGTCACTTCAGCATGGTAATGTGAACGTAGCCAAAGGCCAAAAAAAAAAAAAAATAAATAAAGATTTGAATCTCCCAAAAACAGTGTGAATGCACCAGATATACAATATCCAATTGTTTTGCTGATGCATGTATATCTGTTTTGCTATTAACTGATTGCCTGGTTAACCCTTTCAGACCTGAATTATTTCCAGTCTACTATAAAATCTATATAACAAATAAATCCAAACAATTAAAATATTTAATTAATGTTTTTTTTTTTTATTTCCATTACATTGGAAGGCTGCTTGTAATATTTTATATTTCATATCGAGCTATTAATTTCATAAAAAATCCCTAATCAGTAAAAACATTATTAAAAAGTGTTAAAAATTACATTAAATTGTTATAGTGGGCGGGGATAAGTTATTGTTTCATTGGTGGACAACAGCTCTCAAATAGTTTTATTTTAATATTTAACAAAAGATTTTATAATAAAGAAAATAAATGATATTTATTGTAATGGATGCATGGTCTGAAAGGGTTAAATGAAATGTAAAAAAAATAATCTGGGATTATATTTGATTTGTGGGCAAATAAAGGTATCAAAAGTATCTCCATTCATTACTCTGTAGGTAGAAGTATAGATACTAGGGTTTAATAAAATACTTCTGTAGAAGTATTTAGAAGTATGCTTCTTACTCTTTAAGTAAAAGTAATGTCAATGCCCAAAATAATCGTATTAAATAAATAAATCAATAAAAATAAGTATTCTGGTCACCAACAGATGCACACACATCATATATTTTTCTTAATATACTTTAATAATCAGTTATACAATCTTCTATCTGGTTCCCATACAAGTTCCAATAGACTATAACAGATCAATAATAATATCTATACCCATATCTATAAATGCACAGAATCAGCAGATGTGAGTATAAGGCTTCAAAAGCTGATCAATACAGACTTTCACAGGACAAAATACCCTCATATAGATGATAACACAACGCTGATCTGAGCTGCATTTCCCAAAAGAATCTTAACCAATCTTTACCAAATTAATGCTAACCTTACTTTAATTGTTTCAGCTTTTGAGGTGATATTTAATATAACTTAAGTTAATAATGAGAGTCATACAATTTTTAGATTTAAAATATCAGGTCTTAGGTTTCCATATATGTTCAGGTTTTAAAACATCAGATCAATGCAATTTTAAGGTGAAACAAATATCATATCCATATTTTGTTTGTTTTTAAAAATCAAATAAATAAATGTTTTAGGTCTGATGCATACATTTGTTTAGGCTTTAAAAAATCAGATGCATAAATTTTTAGGTTAAAAAAATGATGCATACATTTTTAGGTTAAAAAAATTCAGATGCATAAATGTTTAGGTTAAAAAAATTCAGATGCATAAATTTGCAGGTTTTAAAAAAATCAGAGGCGGGTTTTTTAGGCTTTAAAAGAACAGATACATAATTTTTTAGGTTTTAAAAAATTAAATGCATACATTTGAAAGTTTAAAAATCAAATGCATACATTTTTACATTTTTTAAAAAATCAGACAAAATCCGATAAAAAAACAGATCTAAATTAGAGCTTTAAATTTTTTTTTATTTTAACTTTTAATTTTAAATCAAGAAAATTTTTTTTAGCTTATTTGCGTGTCCAGAGCATCTAGACTGAGGCACATCCGTACAAATCCAATTGTTCTCACATTTCAAGCAAACTTTTGCATTTTTTACTTTAATTTTACGTTAAAAGGGATAAAAAAGGATAAAAGTCAAATGCTGAATTTCTTTGCTAGTAGTGAAGAAGTTTTAACATGAAGATGCTTTTGGGAAAATGAGCCCTTGTCAGTAAATTTGAAAGAAAATAAAAGTTACAGCATAAAAAAAATATAGAACACATTTATATCTCAACAAAACCTGGTATAATGTCTGATAGTTTTTAACAACTTTATAGAAGAAGGCAATGCTTTTAACTTTAAATTTTAAAGCTTTAATGTACAGTAAGTTAAAGCAACACAATATATTCCAAGTAATTCTAATACTAATTTGTAACATATATATATTTATATACACGGTATACAGTATTTGGTATTGATTTGCTCACTAATTTTTAGTTCTTTTTTTGAACTAGTCAGCTTTAAAAAGAGTTTGAGGCTGTAGAGGCTTTGGAGGAGGTTGCAGGATGCTGACGGCTTCAGGTTAAAAGTCACCGGGGCTCGGCTTCGTCATGTAGGCTGTTGGCCTAGTTTCATTGCACTGGTTTCAGTCTCTGTTTTAATCTCAGCATCGTGGAAAAAACATCAAACCTCCTCCATGATTATTTAAAAACACCCTGTAAAAAGCACTGATTTTATATTTATATATTTATATATACTGTATGTATATATATACACACTCAGGACATTGAAAAAAGGCAGTCTGGCTGAAGAATCCATCATTACAGTAATTTGATTATATATGCCCACTCCCCAAAAAAAAAAAAAAAAAAAAAAAAAAACAATAAAAGAAACATAAAAGATGTTAAAAGTTGAGTTACTGGCACATTTTAAGTTAAATATTGGCTCCATCAACATTATACACAGTCATTAAATGCATGTAAAGTTCAAACTAGTTTAAAACAGCTTTCACATTAAAAGGGAGGATATATTTCTAGTATATTTTTTGTGTTTTTCTCAGTTTTTATTTGTTTTTCGTTTCTGTGTGCCGAAAGCTGCGCCAGTGGGTTAACTGAGCAGGTGGCACTCCACTATGACTGGCAGGTAATTTCACTATTTCACCATGTTTAAATAAAATATATATATAAATAATATTTATTGGCCAAAGTAAAACATACTCACGCAACACAATGCAATAATAATTCTATGGAGCTTAAAAGCTGACAAATTAGAATCTGCCTTTTGTATATTTAAATTTAATTTACTTTTAATTTTAGATGCTTCATAAATATTTTGCATGGTGGTGAAATTTACTTTTGAAAAATGTACATTTTTAAAATGTTAGAATTTTAGAAAAAAAAATCAGCTTCATAAACTGTCAAATAAAAAAAAATGAATCTGATTATTACATTTTCAGATAAAAATTTCAGATTAATAAATGTTTAGGTTTAAAACAAATCATATTCATACATTTTCAGATAAAAACAAATCAGATAAAAAAAATCGGATTCATAAATTTGCTGTTGAAAAAACATATTTCAAAACAGATATTTAAAAAGATACATAATTGTTTTAATAAAAAATTCAGATCTATATTTTTTTCAGTAAAAAAAAAATCTGATCCACATTTTTTTATAAATAAACAGATGCATTTTTTTTAAATAAAAAAATCTGATCCATATTCTTTTTTGATAAAAAATTGTGATACATATTTTTTTTAGAATAAAAAAATTCAAATTCACATTTTTTTTTGAATAAAACATTGAATTGATTCAAAATAAAGTCATATAAATGTAGGCCTGAATTTAAACATCTGGTAGATCTGTGAAACCTAAAAATATAGAGATCTGATTTTGAAATGTATTTTTCACAAATAAAAAAGCGTTTTAGCTACATTTAATTCAAATATATAAAAGGGACATTCAAATATGTGTATAATAAATTATATAACTTTTAAGCTCCATATTTTATACTTTTATAAATGAATATATGTGTGTATAAGTTTTTTAGATTTATCTAAACTGCTACATAATGAAGAAGTGGAATAGCTTAAAACGGTTTCATTTACTGTTAATTTATGCCACTGTTTTGCGCATTTATATAATTTCTATATGATCATACAGTATATATCCTTTAAAAAGCATATATATATATATATATATATATATATATATATATATATATATAGACTTACATACAAATCATTCTATAAACCTCAGATCAAAGATACAGGAGCTCCACAGTATCAGACGGCGTATATCATCAGCACAACACATAATATAATACAATCAATGCAATATATCACTTTTAACCATATTAAAAACACAAATAAGTGGAAATCTAGCTGCAGGTTCCACTCCGTGTCAGTCTACTGCTGCAGACCAAAGTACCACGTCCAGTGATGAACACTAAATAACGGGAAACAGATTCGCTAAATGAAGCTACCTGGACTCGGCCATCACCGGCTAGCGCTGTGTGATCTGAGCTGCGGTTGAGAGAAGATGCAGTTTTTTTGAGGAATTGACCAAAACCTCAAATCAGGGTTGATCGAAGTATTGCCTTGTTTTATATTTGGTCTCCAGAAACACGGAGTCTCTCGGTTGTGGGTCCGTTGTTTGCTATTTTAAATAAAGTGCTTCACAAGATGTGGAGGAAAGCTATGAAACGTACAGCATCGTTGTCATCGTGAGGATGGATTGGGGGAATGTGATAGAAAGAGAAAATTGAGAAAAGCAATTTTTAAAAAGAAAGATATACCCTTAAAAATAAGAGTGCAAAAAAAAAAAGAGTTCTTTGAGCGATGCCTTAAAATGATCACTTTTGGTTCCAGAAGAAGCATTTTTGTGGATGTAAAAATACTGTAAAGATCGGTGTCAGAAGTGGTTCATTTAGTGTTGGGTTTAAACCCCGCCCACTAGAGGGCAGTGCTGTACTCTCTCGTTAGACTGTGCTTTTTTGACTGAATACTAATTAAAGTTTTCTTTGATTCAGTTTTTAGAATTTCGCCTTGATTACAGTATAGCAACAGGCAGCACAAAAAACACACTCTGAGGAAAGCGCCGGATCCCCAGCTATGATACATCAGCTTACAGACGCCTGTGCTGACCAACATCTCACTAGGAGTGCTGTGGGAAGACAGCGCCACCTGCTGTACCCACCCAGATTGAGCATAGCAAATTGTGCTCGCTCGGACTTCGGCTGCTGATGGCTGCTAATTTTCTCATTTGTAATTTTATCACTTTGAATGACCATTGTGTATGAAAGGTGCTATATAAATAAACTTGCCTTGCCTTGAAACAAAGCGAAAAATATATCAATGTTTTTATTTAAAAAAATGTATGACTGATAACGATTTATTTGAAATATATTTTAAAGGATTTGGTATTTTTGCTCAAGTTGCTCATCTGGTTTTCTATTCTACCCAATGTTGTCTCAGAATTGCAGACTGGAAGGGGGAGGAGTTTCGTTACTATATATAATGTGGAAGTATGTGAACACACACAGTGAGTAAAGCATTATGGGAATCCTTTTTAGATCAATGTTTCGATTAATTGCCCAGCCCTATCGATTGCCAGTACATAGCCTACATAATTAAATGTGATTAAACATTTTTAGATGAACCAGAAGTGGTTCCACTTTGGCATCGCTCAAAGAACCTTTTATATATATATATATATATATATATATATATATAAACTTTTAAAGCACCATTACCATATTTTTCGGTCTATAAGGGACACTTAAAATACTTTCATTTTCCCCAAAATTGACAGTGCGCCCTATAATCCAGTGTTCCTTATGTATAAATTCTACCAGTCAGGTATTAAGGAGCAGTAAAGCCACTCCTCTGAAGTACAGAGTTATAAGGATGAGTTTTCAGTGAAGCTTCTCCAGCACTAAGGCTAGGTGCAGCAGCATTAGCATTAGCCGCTAACCGCAGAGCTATTATATGCGATTAGCGGCTAACGCTAAAGCTGCTGCCCCTACCCTTAGTGATGGAGAAGCTTCACTGAAACTCATCCTTAGGTAAAATATTGGAAATCTAAGCTTACTGTAAATAAACAGAAGTGTTTTACTCACCCAAATTAACCTTTTTTATAATTTGCAAGTTTTATTTACTTAGGCACCTTCCTTCAGCTTCCCCATTAGAAAGGAAACATGGCGACACTCTAGCTCACTTCGATGTAGGTATCCTTTAATGCGCCTTATAATCCGGTGCACCGGATTCGAATCCGAAAAATACAGTAATAATCTTATTTTTAAGAGTTTTTCATTTCAAACCTTGCGTATTTTGTAGTATTTTTTTTATCTGAATATAATCTGGATTCATAATCGTCCACTTTTTGCTGATGCGATTCACTTCATATCTTTTTGCCCCCCCAAAAAAATATTATGAAACTATTGCAAAATTATCTGCAATTTTTTTCAATTGAACTTAAAAGACGAATATGAAACGTGATTTTTATGTACATTAGTAGTGACCGGAGAAATTGCACCAGTGAAAGAACAACTGGCAGATGTAGTATTTTTTTATAGACTTTCTATATTTGAATACATTATTGTCTTCAATATGCTTGAACACGAGCGAAATATGCAACACGTAGAGAGATCAGTAAAAGTATACAGTCTTATAAACAAGTAACAACTCTTAGATAAAAATATAATACACATTACATCCGTGTCGTGTTGTGTGTGTTTGTGTGTGTGTATATAAATGTGTGTGTGTGTAGTCTCTGGGTGTGTGGTAAAGGCAGCTGTTGAGAGTGAGGCATGCTGATTGTTAGGCACAGTATTGGCTGAAGGACCGGGTCAGGGTGGTTCTCTTGGTTCTGGTTCTGGTTCTATGTGGCCTGGTCCAGAGCTTTGAGAAGGTCGCTGCCCTGCAGGAGGTGGAGGTTCCCCTGCAGCGGCACGTTCACGTCGCAGTCGTACTGCGTCAGCTCCGTCAGACAGAACGAGTCAAACGACGGAGCCAGCAGTCGACTCGTCATCCCTGAGAGAGAGAAATAGAGAGATTAAATAAAAATATTAAAGCTTTAGAACTTAAAAAATCCCTTTATAATACTCTTATATAAATCTGCATCCACAGGGCTTGGACAATGAAACTGAAACACCTGATTTTAGGCCATGATAATTTTTTTAGTTTACATAGCCGTGGTTTTATGTTTTTTAGATACAATCCGGGTTAGCACCCGAACATCCCTTTCAGACAGCTTCCTCTTACAGTGTCCACAGTTAATCCTGTTGGATGTGGTTGGTCCTTCTTGGAGGTATGCTGACATTACCCTGGATACCGTGGCTCTTGATGCATCACAAAGACTTGCTGTCTTGGTCACAGATGCGCCAGCAAGACGTGCACCAACAATTTGTCCTCTTTTGAACTCTGGTATGTCACCCATAATGTTGTGTGCATTGCAATATTTTGAGCAGAACTGTGCTCTTACCCTGCTAATTGAACCTTCACACTCTTCATGCTCTTACTGGTGCAATAATGTGCAATTAATGAAGATTAGCCACCAGGCTAATATTCCAACAAGGGCCAACATCATAATTGACAAGCAGACTTTTCTTATTCTTGTTGAATTTGTAGAATTTTATACAGGTTTTATTTTCACTACTATTTTTTTTTTACTCATAATCAAACAAAAATAAATAAATAAAAAAACACAAATAATAAAAGCAGTTTTTAAGCAATTATATAATTTATTAAGGGAAAAAAAAAACACTATTCAAACTAGGGGTGTGCCGTATCGTATCGTACGCCATAATATTGCCAACAATTTTTGAATATTGTGAACAATACAATACCCTGAAATATGGTGCCTAATTATCACATCAGGGTACTACTTTTTTATATCTACTGTTTTTAGCAAAATAAAGGGGAAATTCACCTTGTTCTCATTTCCCATTATATATCTACTAGAGACTAGAGATTATATCTGTCCAGTATCATTTATTTTACTTTAATCCTGGATATATGGAGATAGCAGTGCATTATTATTAGCATCATGACATTCTGGATCATGTACTTCTGTTACAAATCTGATAGAATTCTTGTTTTCTCAGAAAAAAAAAAACATGGAAAACCCATCATTTATTTTTTAATCATTATTAATCAAAGATTACAGTTGTAAATAATCAAATTTATTTTAAGTGATTAGCAAATTGGAATTAGATTTCTTATTAGTGGTGTCAATCTTTATTTAATCATATTATTTACATTAAAATTAAATACTTAATTTTTAGAGAAGAGAAAAACAAGTAAGATAATTTAGGATTAATCACAGAATATGTTTTTTTTTTATTCATTCACACAGAGGTAGAAAGTCACTGTATCGATGTAAAATCGATGTAATAAAAATGGTATATATACAGTACCAGTCAAAAGTTTGGACTCGCCTCCTTATTCTTTTTTTTTCTTTTTTTATTAATGTTCCTACATTGAATGTAAATGAATATTGAAGTGATCCAGACTATGAAGGAACACATAATGAATCATGTAGTAACTTAAAATTACTGCTAAACAAACCAAAATACTCTGTGAAGAAGCATTTAGGTGTTCTTATCCTGTATAACAGAGGGAACTATTGCTCTTTTTCTTCTGGGGCAGTACTGATGAGTGCCAGTTCCATCAACATAAGGTTTTTTGATATTTTTTTTGCGACTGCACTTGAGGATACTTTCAAAGTTCTTCGAATTGACTTTTGAATTGACTGACCTTCATTTCTTAAAGCATTATTTTTATTCTTTACTTAGTTGAGTAGTTCTTGCTTCTCATAATCTGGATTAGAACATTACTCAAATATTCACTATTCACTGTATACCTGTAACTCTACCTCTTCACTACTTTACAACAACTGATGCTCTCAAACACATTCATATTTAATATGATTTTCTAAATAGTTTGCATAACTTATTATGCAGAAAATGTAAAAAAAATATATATATATATATATTAATAAATATATGTATATAGGTGTATATAAAGACCAATAAAAACAGTTTAACAATACCACACGTGTTTTTAAGCTGTTTTATGCATGTTGTGAGTGTGTATATAAGAGGTGTGTGCTGGAATAAATGCATGCATGTTTGCGGGTATGTGTGTGTGTGTGGGGGGGGGGGGGGGTTGGGGGCTGACCTGTGGGTTTGGGGGAGGGCAGCATGCTGTACTGATTGAATTCAGGGGGGCAGAAATGCTCAGTGAAAGGCCGTTTGTGCTCTCTGAAGCTCGGCTTGTCTGGAGGAAGCTGATTTCCACTGATCTGAGAATCCACCGCTGCTGGTCTGGATGAGAAAGTGTCTGAAAGAACAAAAAATAAAACAGAAATAATATAGTGTGTAACCAGATCAACCAATAAAAAGCCATTAAAATGTTAGTAAATGTTCTGTTAATGTACCTTCAAGCACTGCAGAGCTGGTGGGGTTTCTGGCGGTAAAGGCACAGTTGTCATTGGTTATCGTCTTCATTCGCTTCCACAAGTCTTCCATCGATTCGCTACGAGGAATTCCCTCCTGAAGACAAATCCAACAACCACACAACTCAACAACTCAACAACGCAACACCACAATCTCTTAACCAACACTGTAAACTGTGCAGCAACAGATTCATAGCTTCGGTCTCTGACTTTACTTTAACTACAAGCTGGAGTTTAGAGATTATAGATTTATAAATTTATTTTTAGGTGGAGGGGAAGGTTAAGTTCAGGGGCAGTAGTTTAAATGTAGGTTTAGGTTGAGAAATTGTAGGTTAAATTGAGGTTTAGCTTTAGATGTAGTAATAAGGTTTGGGCCTAGGTTGAGGAGTAGTTGGTTAGGTTTAGGTTAAGGGATTATATCTTAAGTATAAATTTAGGTTTAGGGATTAGATCTTAAATTTAGTTTTAGGTTGAGGGATTATATCTTAAATTTAGTTTTAGGTTGAGGAATTATACGTTAAGTGTAGGTTGAGGGACTAGTTTAGGTTCAGGGATTATAGGTTAAATTTAGGTTAGGCTGACAGGAACTTTAAGTATAGGTTGAGGTCTAGTTGGTTACGTTTAGGGTTAGTTTGTGGGATTATAAATTAAGTTTAGGTTTAGTTTAAGGGATTATAGGTTAAGCGTAGATTAAAGGATTAGTTTGGCTACCAGTTGATGCTCGCATCAAATTCAAAACTCTTACAATCGCCTACAAGGTGATGTCAGAACAGGCTCCTTCCTACCTGCACTCGCTCCTGAAGGCTTACGCTACCTCCCGGCCGCTGCGCTCCTCCAGTGAACGTCGCCTCGCTTTGCCAAACACTCACACAAAGCAATCCAGACTGTTCTCATACAGAGTTCCCCAATGGTGGAACAAACTACCTTCCACTACCAGATCAGGAGAATCTCTCGCTATCTTTAAGAGACTCCTGAAGACAGAGCTCTTCAAATAGCACTTACTCTCTTAACACCTCTAACTAACTACCTTCTACTACCAGATCAGGAGAATCTCTCGCTATCTTTAATAAACTCCTGAAGACAGAGCTCTTCAAAGAGCACTTACTCTCCTAACACCTCTAACTAACTACCTTCTACTACCAGATCAGGAGAATCTCTCACTATCTTTAATAAACTCCTGAAGACAGAGCTCTTCAAAGAGCACTTACTCTCCTAACACCTCTAACTAACTACCTTCTACTACCAGATCAGGAGAATCTCTCGCTATCTTTAATAAACTCCTGAAGACAGAGCTCTTCAAAGAGCACTTACTCTCCTAACACCTCTAACTAACTACCTTCCACTACCAGATCAGGAGAATCTCTCACTATCTTTAATAAACTCCTGAAGACAGAGCTCTTCAAAGAGCACTTACTCTCCTAACACCTCTAACTAATTACCTTCTACTACCAGATCAGGAGAATCTCTCACTATCTTTAATAAACTCCTGAAGACAGAGCTCTTCAAAGAGCACTTACTCTCTTAACACCTCTAACACACTAACTACTTCTAACCCCATTTCCTTCTTCCCCTCCTTCACTCCTCTATCCTATTATTCCCCTTTGTCCTCCTTTTATCCCTATCCAAAGATGTTTTTCCTTTAAACTTATTTTACATTGTACTTGACTATTGTAAGTCGCTTTGGACAAAAGCGTCTGCCAAATGTAATGTAAAGTAATGTAATGTAGTTTAGTTTCAGAAATTATAGTTTAAATTTAGGTTAGTCTGATAGGAAGGTTAAATTTAGGTTAAGTTTAGGTTTAGGTTTGATGAATATAGGTTAGGTTTAGGTTTGGTTGATAGAAAGCTTAGTTTAAGGTCTATTTAGTTACTTTTAGTCTTAGTTTGAAGGATTATACTTAACGTTTAGGTTGATGGATTATAGATTAAATTCACATGTACGAGGGACAATTTATGTAAAACACACATTGTAAAAATTCTAAAATAGTGAAATAAGTAATTTTTTTTCCCCCAAAATACATTAATATTTATGATTATATGGCTATATGGAGCCATCTCACCTGAGGGGTGTTTGAGAAAGAGCAGGAGGAGCTGAACACGGTCTGCCTCTTGCGTTTAAAATTGGCGGACGGTGGAATCTGATCAAGGCCCAGGTCATCACATGGCTTAGCGAAGTCTTCAAAAATTCTGTAATTCAAATAAATTAGCATTTGCATGAATTGCAATAGATTTTATAAAAACAAAGCAGAACACAGAACTGAAAAAAATAAGAGATCTCTTCAAAATGATGAGTTTCTTTGATTTAACCAAATTGAAAAACCTCTGAAAAGTAATCAAGAGGAAGATGGATGATCACAAGCCATCAAACCAAACTGAACTGCTTACATTTTTGCACCAGGAGTAAAGCAGCATAAAGTTATCCAAAAGCTGTGTGTAAGACTGGTGGAGGAGAACATGATGCCAAGATGCATGAAAACTGTGATTAAAAACCAGGGTTATTCCACCAAATATTGATATTTCTGAACTATTAAATCTTTATGAATATGAACTTGTTTTCTTTGCATTATTTGAGGTCTAAAAGCTCTGCGCCTTTTTTTTTTTTTGTTATTTCAGACATTTCTCATTTTCTGCAAATAAATGCTCTAAATGACAATATTTTTATTTTGAAATTTTACTCAAACATAAACCTATAAATAGCAAAATCAGAGAAACTGATTCAGAAACTGAAGTGCTCTCTTCTGTATGTTTCAGCAAAACTTTCCTTACCTTTGCTGGTTTTGAGCACATGTCAGATTCTGTCCGTCCAGCTCCGGTCCTCCATACTGTAGAGAGGACTCTGGGGGCCACTGCAGGTTCTGCCGGCCCCCTCTGGAGGGCAGCGGGGTGGTGGCAGGGCTCTGGTATGGGGGCAGGATGTCTGGGTTGGGGTAGGTGCTGGGGCAGGTCTTGGTGTCAGGGGTGAAGGGGGCGAGGGGCTGGAAGAGGCGGGTGACGCAGTTGAAGCTGTGCTGGGGGGTGGGGTACAGACTCGGACACGCCTCAGGCAGAGGCTCCTCCTGACCAATGGGGTTCAGCTGGAAGTCTTCCCCATCCATAGGGATGTAGGGAGCCAGCGTCTCCAGATCCAGATCATTCAGATCAAACTGAAAGACAGTGTAAATTTTTACATTTTCTATTATTATCTGAAACAGAAATGATAGAAAATGTATTTTTTTCCAACGCTTTTTGTTTAATTATGGTCACAATTTCGACATTATAAATAAATACTAAAGTGATCCAGACTATGAAGGAACACATAAGGAATCATGTAGTAACTTAAAAGTGTTAAACAAACCAAAATACTCTGTGAAGAAGCATTTAGGTGCTCTTATCTGTGGTGCTGTTAACTTGCAGTTTCTGAAGCTGGTAACTCTGATGAAATGAGGCAGTCCTGATGAGTGCCAGTTTCATCATAATAGTTTCGATGGTCTTTGCACCCTTTTGCATTTCTTAAAGTCTTTGTTTTGTTTTCTTAGTTGAGTAGTTCTTGATATAATATGGATATATTAGGACATTAACCTCTTAACACGCCCAGAAATGTATTAAATATAATATCTGGCTGTGTTTATGAATAGTTATGAATACTTATAGGTTCAATATAGACACCCAATATACCATTTTAAAGCTTAGCATCTCTGCTTTTCAGTTATCTAGCCTATTTAGCAGTATCTCCTTTCAGAAAATAAACATTTAGGGCGAAATATGCCTTGCTTCTCAAAGTTATGATTCATAACTTTCATATTTGCGTTTATCGTACGTCCATATTTGATCGAATGCGGTCATGTTATACACCAGCGTTTTCTGTTTGTATAGGAGTAGACCACACAAAAACAGCCTTATTACTGCAAAATGAGTTATAAAAGTGGTAGTTTTTATTATAAAGTTTTCAGTCCTTTGGAGAAAGAAAATACCATTACTGCTTCAGATCACAATAAAATCTAAACACATTATAACAAAATGTAGAGCTGCTAAAAAGCTTCATCCATATAAATAGTTCATTTTATATGTCTGAAAATAAAAAAATAAAATAGAAAATCTGAAAGGCGCCTAACAACTTTCCTGGTTTTTACCATATTTTGGCCATTATATGTTCAATTGAATAATTAAAGTGTCTTAAATGAATTGTGTAAAGGCTTCTAAGTGATATTAATTCATAGAATTGACTCTGAATTATTTAATATTGGAGTGAGAAGCCTTCAAATGTGAGCATGTAATTTCAGGCGGAAATTGGTCAAAAAAGGCTTGGAGCTTAAGAGGTTAATCAAATAGAGCTATTCCAACTCTGTATACCAAGCATAGCATTTAGGTGCTTTTATCTGGGGAGCTGTTGTGGTTTCTGTTACAGTTTCTAAGGCTTTTCTTGGTTTTCTTGAACTTATCCTGTACAACAGAGGAAACTCTTGCTCGTCCTTTTCTTGGGTTGCCCTGATGAGTGCCAGTTTCATCATACTATCATACTATTCATATCTGATGGTCTTTGTGACCATCTTTTAAAAGTAGTTCTCGCCATAATCTGGATTAGAACATTACTCAAATATTCACTATTCACTGTATACCTGTAACTCTACCTCTTCACTACTTTACAACAACTGATGCTCTCAAACACTTTATTAAGAGACAAGAAATTCAAGTAATTAACTCTTGACGAGTTCAGCACAGCTGTTAACTGAAAGCCTGAATTCCAGGTGACTCTACCTCATAGCTGACTGAGAAAATCCAGCAGAGATGCTACAGTAAAATCTACACTTTTTTGTGTACTAAATAATTCCATATATTTTTCTTCACAGTTTGGATGATTTTAGTATTAATCTATGAACATTTTAAAATAATGAAAATATACTGAATTGTATATGTTGTGTTCAAACATTTGACTTTCTACTGTATACTGCACTGACCTGTGTATCAGTGGGACTGTTGGACTCGGTGGTTTGGGCGAACAGTCTTTCTGTCAGCTCTACTTTCAGCTCATTCTCTCCGGTGCCGTAAAAATCTCCTCCTGAACTCTCAGGCTGCAGAGGAAAAGGGACAACATGAGCAGATCTATACATAAAACATATATATATATATATATATATATATATATATATATATATATATATATATACTATAAAATATTTTTAGGGCTCTATCATACACCATGCATGTTGCCATCTTACACCCAGTCATCAACCTATTTTCACACCTTGTGCTCGCACTGTTAAAATAGTGCTGGAGTTTAGGAATAAATCTACACTGATGGGTGTGGTGGTCTGGAAGTGAGGTGTGTTCAGGCAAATTTCTGGCATGTTTTTATCGTGGTGGTGGGAAATACAGGAGCGCCACTGACTGATTAAAACCCTGACAACAGTCAATAGTCAGCCGCCCAATTCTATGCTAGCCATGCAGGAGCGCCTTGCGCATTGTGCACCCTCAGTGTGAGCAAATCCAGCTTTTACATTAATAAACAATATCAGAATAAAGAATAAAATAACATTACTGTTCCATTAAATGAGCTGCTGGTGTATCTTCACAGCGTGAACGCACCGCACTACAAAGATTATCAAGATACGAACGCGCCAAAGTGAGAACCTGCCTCTTAAAGGGAATGATGACAGGCACACTGATTGGTTTATTTCACGTTACGCCCAAAATTAACCGCACCCATGATTAATTGATAGATAGGACCTTTAAAGCCTTAAAGCTTAAATAAGAATAGGCTAAGGAATAACTAAGTAAGGTAAAGGGACGTACAGTGGAGCAGCTGCTGATGTTGTTCAGGCTGGGCATGGAGTCGGACAGGGTTCTGGGCAGGCCGCTGTCGGAGCTGGAAGCTGGAGAGTCCATTTTCCACAGTTTGCTGCCTGTAGTCTGACAGGGATATTTGTAGAAGATGGACTGCTCTTCAAACTGTGGCCTTCCTGTAAACGTACAGTACAGAGAATAGGTGTCAATAAAGCCATTTATACTATAATTAACCCAGAAGGAAGTGTGGAACTGCAATGCTATTCAGAAGGAAGTTAAAGATCAATAAGAAGGAACAATAAACGCTGAAAATAAAAATATGGACTGATATGTTCAATATGTATTGAGCTGCACGAACATAAAAAAAAATGTGTGTAAGGAAGTTGTAGAGGTTCCTAATGGAGTCCTGTGATAATCCATTGCAATACTGCTTTAATTTTCTCACACAGTTCCAGCGGTAAAAAGATTTAGTATTGGGGATGTAGGGAATGTTGATAGAGCATTCAATACTGTTGCATCCCACACATTTTCTTTAGATTTCAATAGATTTTGTATATTTATGGCAAGTTCTTTTGTAGAACACTGTCCTGCTGAAATATAGGTGGGAATTAAACAACTTAAAAAATAAAAATATCATTAAAAAAGTAAATTTATTATTCTAAGCATTTATTTCTTTTGTTGTTGATGAGCGTGCCAATTCCTGCTGGAAAATGAAATCCGCAGTGCTTCCCTCTGCTGACAACTTTGAACTTATGGAGATGCAGATTTCATTTTCCAGCAGGATTTGGCACACTGCCCACACTAATCCACACAAAAGTACCAACTGGTCTTATTTAATATTAAAATTTTCTGAGACGCTGATTTTTGGGTTTTTATTGGCTGTAAGCCATGATCAACAGTTTTATCACAAATAAAAAAAAATAAACACTTAAAATAGATCACTCTGTGTGTAACACATATATATATATATAATATATGAGTTTCACATTTTGAGCTGAAATACTTAAATAAGGCAACTTTTCAATGATATTCAAATTTTTTGTGATGCACCTGTACTACCACTGATCGCAGGACATTATGCTTTTAAATGTAGGAGTGCTTGAAAATATTGGATATCTATGGGATGGATTTTTACAGGACTCCATTAGGAACCTCTACAACTCTCTGTAGCTCAATAAACAGTACCTATGTATATATCACCTATATTACCTACCTATATATATATTTTTTTTTATCTCTCCTCTGAATAGCATTGCAATTTGAAACTTCCTATGGTGTGCAACTATTTTTTTTGTCATTGATAATTCTACAAAAATACAAAAATACAGAAATGAATGTTCTGTTGAGCTGTGAGTGACAGTATGGAGAATATAAGAGAAGAGGGAATGGTGATTGTTAAAAGTGAACCAGAATACTCCCAAGGTTTGATCTAAAACAGACAAAAACAAACCAGTGATTAGTTGGTGTCCACTGCATGCAGGTGAATGTGGAAAAAAATACACAAGAAATGAGATTATTTAGATTAGCAGTGAAACAGGTGAAAAAGCCTGAATAAGGAGAATACCCATGAAAAAAAAAAAAAGAATACAGCACCATCACAAGATAACACCACAATACACAATCCACAACCCAGTACCCCACATTAGAAGAGAAGAGATCACCAATGAGAATGGTGCACACCAGAAAAAGAATACTTAAAGAAGATTTAAATAAAAAGACCTGTTTATTTTTAATAACAAAAATATTAAAGAAAAAAACAATTAATTCCCATTTTTATAAGTAAATTTATAAATTGTAAGTATTCCAATAAATGGGTACCACTTTAAAATAAGGCTCCTTTATAAAGGGTTTATAAATAATAAGTTTATACATGAGTTTATTAATGATCAATAACTAGGTTATAAACCATTAATAAGCAGTAACAATACATAAATGTAATTTCCTAAATAGTGACTCCGCATTCATTTATACAGTTACACCTCAGATCTTACTGGATGCTTAACTTTATTTATTTAACCATGATAACATGGTTATTATAACATTTAATGACTAAACTGACTTAATTATTGATTATTCTATATTATTTTATTTAATATGTTAAAAACGTAATTGTCCCTGTTATTCTTTTCTTTCTATTTTTATGTTGTAAGTGGTTATTAATGTTTTTAAAGTATTTATAACTTAATTTATAACCATTAATATGCTCTTTTATAAAGTATGTATAAACCCTTTATAGGGCTGTCACAATAATTGCAATATCGATTTATCGTACAATAAATGAACATGAGCTCAATCAAAAAAATTTTGATAATGGTGATATCTATGTTGTCTATGTCTATTGTGCTTATGTCTATGTTTGTTCACATATACTGTATAACAGTGAGCAATATTTTAGCCAGTCATGATTCAATACCTGGGACTCCATAACATACACACAGTGTGAACTAAAGAAAGTGAAGAAATAAGTATCACTCCCAAAGTCATTTTAATAAATGATTAATTCAAATTTGTTGTGCTTATAGCTTATAGTGTATAATTGCTTTTTTACACTGCAAAAAACTAAATCTTAGCAAGTGAAAATTTCTAAATTTAAGGCAATAAATCTTATTTTCTTCTCTTCTTCAAAAAGTCTTACTAAGCATTGTGTGTAAGTGTTAGATTATTTTTGCTTATTTTAGGGATAATTATCCTAATCATTCTTACTTAGAATTTGTACTTTATTTTAAGTAATTTGAACTCAAAATAATAAGCACAATCAAGCAGCAATCAAGTTGTTCTGACTCTTGTGTCCAAAAACAGTGACTTTTTTTGCTTGATTTAGGTGTTTCTTCACTCATTTTGAGACTTTGCCATTGCTTTTTGTAAGAAATCTTATTAAGAAAATTTTGCTTGCCCCATTGGAAGATTTTTTTGCTTAATATACATATATTTGTCTTAATTTGCATATATTTTGTCTAATTTTTGCCAATGGATTTTTTGCAGTGTATGCCATACTGTTATCATTATGTCAGTGGCATTTATAAGTTATGAAATTACAAAAATATCGTGTATCGCAATAATTTCTGGGACGATGTATCGTCCACAAATAAAAAAGTCGTATCGTGACAGACCTAACCCTTTATAAAGGAGCCTTATTTTAAAGTGGTACCAATGGTGGTAAATGTGCCGATGTACCATTAAAAAAAAGCCCACTTTTTAAGTTCTCCAGCATCATCAATAAAGCGAACCCTGCTGCAAAGCCAAGCTACAACCAAGCCACTGTACAAATTCAGCTGCTGTTGCGAAGCGTACGGGCACCAGGGCACTGCCGTGAACGTGTGCGTGTGCGTATGTGGTGATTCCGAGGTAGAGAACTGGGAATACTGGGAGGATTAATGGAGGATTAATTAGGAGTTCACGCATGCAGGAGAGGGGTGGACATGCCATCGAAGGACGGGGTAGAGTACAGACTGAAGTTGTTGTGGGGGTAGAAGTAGCGACGGGGGGCGTTCTGACCAAAGTCCAGGGCAATGATGGCGTCTCCAGGCATGGGCGCCAGCTGTGCCAGCTCCTCGGGCTCCTCCTTCAGCTTGTTGAAGAGCAGGCTATCCGGGTCCGACACCGAGCCGGCCTGGCAGAAGAGTTCGCCGGCGCCCAGCATGTCGCGGGACTTGAACAGCGCCTCCGTCTGGTCCATGGAGAAGACGATGGTTTTCTCTTCAATTTCACTGAAAAATAAGCAATGAAAGAAAGAAGAGAACAGTCAAAGCTGGCACTGGTCCATACTTTTATGATGAATTATAATGGGTTATGATGGGTTATGATATGCTATCAGTATCAGGCCATTGAGAAAAAAGGCAGGAAATGTTCAAACTATGTAACTAAGAAAAGAAAAAAAAACAGCGTTACGCCTGAAATCAATATTATTGAATATTACTGAATATTATTACATATCACAGAAGCTATGCTGGTTAAAGATAATTACGGCATCAATTTATTGTAAAATATATAAGCATTAAGCATGACCTCATGAATCATTTTTCATGACCTCAATACTTTCAATTAAAGAGCCAATTAAAATGAAAATTGCAAATAAAATGAAATATATATATATATATCAATGGCGTGCAGTGAATCTGGTTGGTTAGACTGTCCTTTCACTTTGCTAATGATTCATTGCTACACCCTTTTCAAAATCTGCAGAAGGGTCACGCAGTCACGTGAGCAGAATCCATTTTAAAAAGCTGTGATTGGTTAAAACCGCTGTCAGTCAGATAAGAGTCCTGTAGCAACTAAAAAACACAGACTAATGCTTTAATTAGTTGCTGTTTTTTTATTTTAGTTAATTTATAAAATAAATTCTTACACTTACAATAGCTATGATATATATTTCCTGATTACAAATTATGTAATTATTTACATGCATCTATTGTCACCCCATGGCCTCACTGCACACCACTTATATATATATATATATGTGCTATTTATAGATTTATGTTTGAGTAAAATTAACGTTGTTGTTTTATTCATTAAACTATGGACAACATTTCTCCCAAATTTCAAATAAAAATATTGTCATTTAGAGCATTTATTTGCTATATATATATATATATATATATATATATATATATATATATATATATATATATATATACATATATATATATATATATATATATATATGTATATATATATATATATATATGTATATATATATATACATATATATATATACAGGAACACTTATCTACTTACAAAAATGCAGCTTACCTGAGAACATAGTTGATGCAGACGATGCACTGCGGCTGAGAGTTACGGCTGTTGTAGATCACTGTGCCCTGAGTCTCCACCCACACGTAGCCTCCATGTTTGGCCAGCATCCGGTACTGCCCGCTCACCGCCTGCCCTTTAGCACACACTGCACACACACACACACACACACACACACACAAACACACACACACACAAACACACACACACACACACAAACACACACACACACACACACACACACACACACACACACAAACACACACACAAACACACACAAACACACACAAACACACACAAACACACACACACACACACACACACACACACACACACACACACACACACACACACACACACACACACACACACACACACACACACCACTATTAATACTGTGGTCAGATATGACTTGTATTGTTCTTGTTATTATATTGTTAAGTATTGGGACAACTGCTCATTCATAGTTTTTATCTGAAATTATGGTTATTAAAAAAAGTTTATTTTAATAAATAAATAAATTATTTATTTAGACATATTTTTAGACATATTATTTATTTAGACAGAAAATTATTTATTTGGATTATTTATTTAGACATATTTATAGACATATTATTTATTTAGATTATTTATTTAGACAGAAAATTATTTATTTAGATTATTTATTTAGACAGAAAATTATTTATTTAGATTAAGTATTGAGACATATTCATAAACATATTATTTATTTAGACAGAAAATTATTTATTTAGACATAGTCAACATAAAGTACTACATTTAGTATTGCATTGTACTAAAGTCATCAAAAGTATGTAATTATTTAGTGACAAACCAGAATTTGATTTATATTTTAGATTATTGATAAGACGACAGTTTTGCACATCTTGGCTGGATTTTCTCAGTCAGCTTTATGAGGTAGAGTCACCTGGAATTCAGGCTTTCAGTTAACAGCTGTGCTGAACTCATCAAGAGTTAATTACTTGAATTTCTTGCCTCTTAATAAAGTGTTTGAGAGCATCAGTTAAAGTAAAGTAGTGAAGAGGTAGAGTTACAGGTATACAGTGAATAGTGAATATTTGAGTAATGTTCGAATCCATGTTATGAGAAGCAAAATCTACTCAACTAAGTAAAGGAAAAAAACAGTTTAGGAAATGAAGGCACTTTAAAATAACTTTCAAACATTAATGATGAAACTGGCACTCATCAGGATCGCCACAGGAAAGGAAGAGCAAGAGTTACAACCCTCTAATCAGCAGACCTGACCCTAGATCAGCTTCTGCAGAGACCACGCTATCACTAACACAGTCACATGACCCAGATATCAGGAGTCAGGCCACTTCCTTGACCCGAACCGAGCTGATCCTGGAACAACAGCTATACAACGACAGAGATAAATGCATGAATAAATAGTGGAGGAGTACAGAACATTGTGGACTGCACGTTTATGGACTGTGTGCTGTTTTGTGATCTGCTCTGAATGACCGCGATGGACGCTGATATAAAAGGGCACAAACCTAGACGACATTAAAATTAAAAAGCACTATGTGTTTCTATATTTAGCAGCGCATACAGGAATCACAGCCCATTTACACAGCCAAAAACCCTTCCTCCACTGCAGCAATCATAAATAAATGTAATAATCAACACATGGGTACAACATGTTTGTCCTTTTTTTGTTTTTAAGCTTGTTGATAACAGCTTGTACTGTTTATGATTCACCAATGTGATCAAATTCTAGGTATCTTCCCCTCGTCAGGCATCGCCAGATTAGTTCATATATAATAGCTAGTTTCAGTTCCTCCAGTCATAAGTTTGGACATACCATAAATTTAGTGTTTTTTTTTTCTTTTCATTATTTTAACATTTTCTACATTGTAGATTAATACTAAAGTGTTCAAAACTATGGAATTATTTTATAAGCAAAAAATGTCTTAAACAAACCAGAATATGTTTTATATTTT
Organism: Astyanax mexicanus; assembly: GCF_023375975.1. Classification (NCBI taxonomy): domain Eukaryota; kingdom Metazoa; phylum Chordata; class Actinopteri; order Characiformes; family Acestrorhamphidae; genus Astyanax; species Astyanax mexicanus. The sequence continues at coordinate 40,530,393 of NC_064422.1, read as the reverse complement.
CATATTTAAGTTACTTGGAATACATGCTTTCAGTTAACAGCTGTGCCGAACTCATCAAGAGTTAATTACTTGAATTTCTTTAGTTTTAGAGCAGAGTTGGTATACAGTGAATAGCTCTATTTGAGTAATGTTCTAATCCATATTATGAAAAGCAAGAACTCCTCAAGTAAGTTAAGAAAAAAACGTTAAGAAATTACATTTAAAAAAACTTTGAAGTATCCTTAAGTGCAGTCATAAAAAAAGAACATAAAAAAGAACAAAAGAAAACCAAAGAAATGATGAAAGTGGCACTCATCAAGACCACTACAGAAAAGGAAGAGTAATTAAGCCCTTAATTAATCGTACACCCTGCGCAAGGCACGTGTGATGCTCTTTGCTATCTTACACCCTGTCAACCGTCTATTTTCACGCCTTGCACCCTCTTTGTTAAAATAGCGTCAGAGAGAGTTTGGGAATAAATCTACACTGATGGGCGTGGTGCTCTGGAAGTGAGAAACCTGTGTTCTGGTAAATTTCTGGAGTATTTCTGTATTGGAGGTGAGAACAACCAGGTGCGCCAGTGATTGATTAAAACCCTGACAACAGTCAACAGTCAGCCACGCAATCCTATCTTATTCAAGCAGCCATGCACTTCCTTGCTCAATAAAAATAACATTGCTGTTATTTTAAATGATCTGCTAGTGTATCTTCACAGCGTGAACACACAGGTCAGTATCTGTCTCTGCTGAGACGTGCAAAAGCACTGCACTGTTAAGATACGAACGCGCCAAAGTCAGAGCTCACCTGGTTCTTAAAGGGAATGACAACTGGCACACTGATTGGTTTACTATTTCACGTTACGCCCAAAATCAACCACACCCATGATTAATTAAGAGCATTAGTACATGACTTTCTTGCATGTTTTGAAAAGCAAAAATGTATTTTTTGCACCCTAACAATACACAATTAGCAATTTACCTATATATTTGCAATATAGCTCGCTAATATAGGGCCGATATGAGTTCTTCTATACTTCTATACTCTTCTATACAAGTTACTACATGATTACGTATGTGTTCCTTCATGTCTGGATCACTTCAGTTTAAAATAAAATGTTTTCAGGATGTTGGAAAGCAGTATATGTGATTGGTTTTTGGTGCTTTATATGGGGATGGACGGGTGAGATTTTGCCGGGTGCTGGTGTGGGTCAGTGCCATTCCTCAGAGAACGTGCAGACAGGCTGGCCGTCACTCGATGCCCTGTAATCCAGCGAGAGCGGGAAGTCTGAGCTCTGCTGATTTATGATGACAGTTTCAGAGAGCACAGGAACCCTGCAGGTCTGAGGAACAGTGTGAGCGTCTGAGATCAGCTCAGAGTTCAGCACAGGTCCAGCTCAGCTCTCACATAACACAATCCTACAGCCGCCAGAACACGAACAGCACCCGCATACTCCACCAGAGCACCACCTGTCTGTCTGTCTGCCTGTCTATCTATCTATCTATCTATCTATCTATCTATCTATCTATCTATCTATCTATCTATTTTACATCTCTTTGTTTTACTTTGTCTATCTTTCTATTTTACTGTGTCTATCTATCGATCTGTCTGTATGTCTGTTTATCCATCTATTCATCCGTCTGTCATACTGTGTGTCTATCTGTCCGTCTATCTGTCTTGCTTTGTGTCTATCTATCTATCATGTCTATCTATCTATCATGTCTATCTATCTATCTATCTATCCATCTATCTGTCTGTCTGTCTGTTGTCTATCTATCTATCTATCTATTTTGCAGTGTCTATCTATCTGTCTATCCTACTGTGTGTCTGTCTGTCCGTCTATCTGTCTATCTATCTATCTATCTATCTATCCTGTCTGTCTGTCTGTCTGTCTGTCTATCTATTTTGCAGTGTCTATCTATCTGTCTATCCTACTGTGTGTCTATCTGTCCGTCTATCTGTCTATCTATCTGTCTATCTATCTGTCTGTCTATCTATCTATCTATCTATCTATCTATCTATCTATCTATCTATCTATCTATCTATCTATCTATCATGTGTGTCTGTCTGTGATCTATCTATCTATTTTTGTCTGTGTCTATCTATCTGTCTGTCTGTCTGTCTGTCTGTCTGTTGTCTAGCTATCTATCTATCTATCTATCTATCTATCTATCTATTTTACAGTGTCTATCTATCTGTCTGTCTTATTGTGTGTCTATCTATCGATCCATCCATCTGTCTGTCTTCCTGTCTGTGTCTATCTGTCCGACTGTCTGTCTGTCTATCTATTTTGCAGTGTCTATCTATCTATCTATCTATCTAAATTAGAAACTCATCTGTATTTTTAAACAGTAAACACCTTAAGTTTAAAACACAAATGCATTGTTACAAGTCTGTCTGTCTGTCTGTCTGTCTGTCTGTCTGTCTGTCTGTCTGTCTGTCTGTCTGTCTGTCTGTCTGTCTGTCTGTCTGTCTGTCTGTCTACAATTTAATTCCGCCACACAAAGGCTAAAAAAAGCTAAAAACGCTGTGGTTCTGAGCAACCGTGTTTATTTTCTCTGTGACTAGTCGTACCAATAAAGCCATAAAACCCTCAGTTCAGGCTGAAACGCTATTGGACGGCGGTAAATATTTGCACTGAGACATCTGCTAAGCAAATAAATAATGAGACGCAATAACCACTGGGTTTATAAATAACTCAACAATTCTAGGACCCGGGCTGGACATCTGTTTCCCTCCGTCAGCGCAGCGAGTGCATGGGAAGTGCCCGTCGCCCGGGGAAGTCTGACCCCAGGCCTGGAGTTTACACTTCATTTCAGACGATAAGAAGCTGTGAGTCATTCTGCTGCTGCTGCTATTCACTCAGGGTTAATATGAACACACACTATATTTCATCAGTCAGAAAGACAATGTTAAGCGCTCTCTGCAGTCTCAGCATGTTTTTGGACGATGCATGCATGTTTCTGGTTGGTGGACTATTCTCAGTTCCGCAGTCACACTGAGGCGTTTAAAAACTCCAGCAGCACTGCTGTATCTGATCCAGTTACTGTACCACCAGCACAACCACAACTCAACAACTAACTCAGTAATCACTGCAGTGCATTTCTGCAAAACAGCCCACTGCAATACTTTAATATATTCCTATTTTTTACATCCACTGATCCAAGAGGAACGGTAATTCTTAATATGTGATAATATACTTGAATTAAATTGAACTTTAATGAACTTGAAATATTAAATTGGCACATTTCATACATTCATACACGCATATATACAGCTCTAGAAAAAAATAATAGGCCACTTAAAAATGATGAGTTTCTTTCATTCTATCAAATTGAAAACCTCTGGAATATAATTAAGAGGAAGCTGGATGATCGCAAGCCATCAAACCAAACTGAACTGCTTGAATTTTTGCACCAGGAGTAAAGCAGCATAAAGTTATCCAAAAGCAGTGTGTAAGACTGGTGGAGGAGAGCATAAAAATAATAATACTGTTCCCTTTAATGAGCTGCTGGTGTATCTTCACAGTGTGAACGTGCAGCTCTGTATCCTCTGCTGAGACGCACAAAAGCACTGCACTGTTAAGATACGAACGCGCCAAAGTCGTGTCAAATTCAAATCTCATCATGCGTTATTCTAAATGAATGTTTATACACCTTTTGCAAACACCTCAAGTTTAAATCACACAAAAGCGTTGTTAAAATTCTAAATTTTGAATTACATGATTGAATGCTCAGAATTTATGAAAAACGTTTAATAAAATGTGCTTTAAATTTAAGTTGATCTACAAAACATAGATTCAAATATTAATGTCAGCTTTTAAGTGCTGTAGACATTCTGTTTTTGTATTTTTTTGTATTTACTGTGAAGCTTTAATGGTACTGTTTGTATAATTGTAACATTGTTCAATTTAAACATTTAGTTATAATATAGTTGCTGTAGTATATTGCTGAAATCAGATTAAATTAAATTATTGCTGAATATTACAGAATATATATTTTAATTTATTAGTTTTGTTGTATTGCCCAGCATTTAATTATCACAAAAATACCCTGACATACTATGATAGCATTAAATTAGATAATTTAATGGGCTTTCTAGGTCATTGAGTGATTTAGTGATTGGTTTTTGGTCAATGATGAATGGATGGATGGATAGATGGATGGATGTTTGGATGGATGGATGAATGGATGGATGAATGGATGGATGGATAGATGGATGGATGTTTGGATGGATGGATGAATGGATGGATGAATGGATGGATGGATAGATGGATGGATGTTTGGATGGATGGATGGATGGATGGATGGATGAATGGATGGATAGATGGATGGATGGATGGATGGATGGATGGATGCTTTATTTATCCCACAGGGAAATTCTGGGATTCTGTACTCACGATTCTGGTGGCTCTTGGTCATGCTGTCGGAGTCCAGCGCATGGTAGAAGTCATACGCAGAGCGTCCAACCAAATCTTCAGGCCTGTAGCCCATTAGAGATCTCACCCTGCAGAAAATCAAACAGAAAAACTATTATATACAGTATATTTAATAAATTATCATACTCAAATACTCAAAATCCCTCAATTTAATTCTCTTATTCACCCTCTGCATGACAGAAATCATCACTGTCAAAATACAGTACTGTGTAATAGCTTATTACAATACATATAAAACACTTGGTCACTTCATTTGAAGCTTTTAATCACTGTCTTGCTCTGATTACAGGATTTGATTCATTATTCTTGTTTTGTCCCTCTAACTACTGCAACCATGTTCTAAACCTGTCCCAATACCCCACAGGTCTAATCAACTAATATGCAGCAGAAACACAACCACCTATCTGTAGAACAGTGCAACATTTTAGAAATGTTAGGAGCCTTATTAAATAAGCAAATCAAATGGTTTTCAAATGATACCACAAAACACTTGAAGAACACTGTTAATCATATTCATTACGTATGTTTCCAGTAATAATACTGAAACATCATTCAACCTTTATTTTCACTCAGGAAAAACATTGAGGGTGACCCTCGTTTACAATGTTGCCGAGCCTTTATAAGATCAAAGGGATTGAACACATTTAATAATAATTTAGAAATAATAAGAAATAAAATAGTAAAAAAAAAAAAAAAAAAAAACATAAGACAAGAGTTTGGAGTCCTATAAAACAGGACAAATCAAAGGGTTAATATATATCATATAAAGACCTCTTTCTCATGTATTAAAAATATATATGTTTCAAGTAATATTACTGTATCATTTTGGAGTAATAGGACACCAATCTAACAAAAAAACTTTAATGCACTTTTTCTAGCCCAAAACAGGCTAGATTTCTCTCACTGAATTAAAAAAAAAGAATTGGGGTAGAACAAACATACCAATACATTTATTAAATAATAAAACAAAAACTAGATTTTTAGGGTAAAGTTTTTAAACGCTGTTAATATTTTTTTATAAATTGGTTGTGGTGCTAGTCAGAACAATGCAAAATGTTTACAGTTTTCTAAAACATTTTATTTTATCATTGTAATGTTACATTTTCTGTTTTATGTGTATTCTATATGTATTGGGCAGAACTGAGATAAGTATATTAGTCTGGCCCTCTAAACCTGTTGCAATTTCTCATGTGGCCCCTTGGAAAAATGAATTGCTCACCTCTGCTCTAGAGCACAGTCCTGCAGTGATACTGAGATGTTCAAAAACACCAGCAGCACTGCTGCATCTGATCCACTCACACGCACTAACAACAAAATACCTCAATACTCAGAAACAAGGGAGTAGGGTGCAGATGAGAAGTGGGACTGGGCCTTATCCAAACCTCCACAAATCAGCACTTACATCTCTCCTCCACATTCTGAGACGTACTACTGAAATATAGACCAGACAGATCGACCCATCAGCCAACTAAACAAGACAAATCTCTCCCGCTGGAAGCAAAACGCAAACTCCTTCAGCACTACAGTGCAAACCTGACAACAAGTAGGACTTTTATTATCTGGGAGACCTGATCGCTCTTTCTCTCTCATTCCCACTCTCTCTTTCTCTCTCTTTCTTTCTCCCTCTCTTTCTTTCTCCCTCTCTCGCTCTCTCTCTCATGCCCACCTCTCTCTCTCTCTCTCTCTCCCTCTCATTCCCCCTCTCTCTCGCTCTCTCTCTCTCTTTCTCCCTCTCTCTCTCTCTTGCTCTCTCTCTCTTTCTCGTTCTCCCCCTCTCTTTCTCTCTCCCTCTATCTCTCTCGTTTCCCCTCTCTCTCTCTCTCGCGTTCTCCTCCTCTCTCTCTCGCCCCCCCTCTCTCTCGTTCCCCCTCTCTCTCGTTCCCCCTCTCTCTCTCTTGTTCTCCTCCTCTCTCTCTCTCTTTTCCCCTCTCTCTCATTCCCCTCTCTCTCTCTCTCTCTTGCTCTCTCTCTCTCGTTCTCCCCCTCTCTCTTTCTCTCTATCCCTCTATCTCTCCCGTTCCTCCCCTCTCTCTCGTTCCCCCCTCTCTCTCTCGTTCTCCTCTCTCTCTCTCTCTCTCGTTCCCCCCTCTCTCTCTCGTTCTCCTCCTCTCTCTCTATCTATCATTCTCTCATTCTCCCCCTCCCTCTATCTCTCTCATTCCCCCTCTCTCTCTCTCTTACTCTCTCTCTCTCTCGTTCTCCCCCCTCTCTCTCTCTCTCTCGTTCCCCCTTCTCTCTATCTCTCTCATCCACCCTCTCTCTCTCATTCTCTCTCTCTCTCTCGTTCCCTCTCTCTCTTGCCCCCCCTCTCTCGTTCTCTCTCCCTCTCTCTCTCTCTCGTGTTCTCCTCCTCTCTCTCTCTCTCTTTTCCCCTCTCTCTCATTCCCCTCTCTCTCTCTCTTGCTCTCTCTCTCTCTCTCGTTCTCCCCCTCTCTCTTTCTCTCTATCCCTCTATCTCTCCCGTTCCTCCCCTCTCTCTCGTTCCCCCCTCTCTCTCTCGTTCTCCTCTCTCTCTCTCTCTCTCGTTCCTCCTCTCTCCCTCGTTCTCCTCCTCTCTCTCTATCTATCATTCTCTCATTCTCTCCCTCCCTCTATCTCTCTCATTCCCCCTCTCTCTCTCTCTTACTCTCTCTCTCTCGTTCTCCCCCCTCTCTCTCTCTCTCTCTCTCTCGTTCCCCCTTCTCTCTATCTCTCTCATCCCCCCTCTCTCTCTCTCATTCTCTCTCTCTCTCTCTCTCGTTCTCTCTCTGCTGGGTTTGTTATCTTTGATACATTTCCAGCTTGTTCAAAAACACACTTATACTGTAACAGATCATACGGGCCTCTTTCCTCAGCGCTCTGAAGGGAGAAAGCTGTAAGGCATTAAACTCACGCGAGAGTGCACCTCGCTCAAAACTCCAGCAAGATTAAAGGCCGCTCTCAAAACGCCACCTCAATCATTAATCAAGGTTTTCTTGATTATCTCAGTGATCAATATCCTCATCATGCTGGGGCTCCGCTGTGATTGCTCCTGACCTCGCTGCAGGGGTCATCATGTTCCTCTTAAAAAAAAGTATCAATAACAGCTTCAGGACTCTTGTGCGAGGATTCTTGTGAAAGAACTGTAACACAGTCTTTGGTGAGGTGAGTGATTACTTTTAGCTACACATACCAAATGTGTATATTTTATATTATTATATATGTATATATGTATTATAATTATATATTAAATTACTTTATTTACTGCAAAGCTTCTAAGCAATGTTCCAGTTAATTCCTCAGTGCGCCAAACATTCTACTTTTTCACCTTTCTTTTCATTATTACATTACATTACATTAGAGCGGGGCGATATGGCCCAAAAAAAATAAATCTTCGAATCGAATTTTCGATTTAAATAGATTTTTTCCCCTACTAAAATCTCCTAAAAGTCGCTAGAAGTCGCTAAATGACGCCATCGCCTAATTTGCATAATACATGTTTTTGAAGCTGTAAAGGATTAACATTGTGAGAGAGTAAAAAGTGAGTAAAAAACACTCTAAATATGTTAGAAATGACACAAATAAACTGCAACAAATTAACAACTTCTGTTGCTTTTTAAATAGGCAGTCACGTCTCAAAATATAAATATACAAAATAACTTTATTTTACGTAAATTACATAAATCTGTTTTTTTTGCTGTGTTGTTAAATGTTATAAGAGCAGTTTTTTATTTGATTATTTTTAACTTTTTAACGTATTATAGACAAATTGTTGAATAGCTTTTTACAAAGGGGCTGCCCGCGGGAGAGAGGGGCGGGGCTAAGCTCAGGGGCGCGTCGGTGGTGAAAATTAAAACTCAGAGAAAATCGATTTTCATAAAAACACAGCGTCCTTAACTGTAAATTCGAATTAATCGATAAAATCGATAAAATCGATAAGATCGATTAATCGCCCAGCTCTACTTTACATTAAAACCATGCCACAAAATTTCATAAATATTTGCCCCATAACTTTTTAATGACCCACTTTTCACTTATGAGAGGTTATCAATTTGACTCCACCCCTTTCGCATTCATCCATCAGCACACCATTACCCCAGTATAGCGACGGTCACTACACTGCACTGACACTGCTGCACTTATCAACCCCGAGCCTTGACCTGGATACACCGACACACGGCCGGCCGAGCCAGACCGAGCCCCGCCCCTCTCGCCCGGCCCCATGTGTGAGAGTTATGTAAGAGAGCAGCTGCTGATCCCAGAAGACTGCCAGAGGTCGCGCTACTCTAAAACGACAGCCCTCATAATCACTTTCCCTTATTACAGCGCATGATAACAGCGCCGCAGCCAGCGCCGCAACTACTGCGACTCCCAGCAGGGCTTCAGATAAGAGCTCCAGCCTTACCCTTTAACACACTAACACCAGCGTCACATGACCTGCTCACAAAGCTACAGCAACTCATATTTATACACCATATATACCCACTGATCAGGCATAACATTATGACCAGCTACTTGTTTCTACAACCCTTATCACATTTATTTATTTATTTTCAGCTCTAGTGAACATATAGAGCACTTTATAGTTGTGTTATTAATGATTACAGACTGTAGTTCTGTATCTGTTTATCTGTATATTTATTATTAGAGCAGCTACTATTTTTATTATTATTATTATTATTATTATTATTATTATTATTATTATTATTATTTGGGTGGTGGATCATTATTCTCCGGCCTGCTGCAGCAGCGCTGCTGGAGTTTTTAAACACCTCAGTAAGAACAGTCCAGCAGTGACAATATAGTGCTCCTATATGGAGCTGGTAGAATGGACAATATGAATGTAGAAACAACAGGTGTTCATATTAAGTTATGTTATAATTGTTGTATATCCACCATTCAGAGTAATAAGATAATTAAAAAATGAATGGATGCTGTTAAAAGACTACTATTTTCATTTAGTCTAGATTTATATTTTTCCTTTTTATTTGATTGTCGTGTTTAATTTTATTTTTTTATTGTTCTTATTCTTTTTTTTTCTTTTTAATGCTTTATTCATTTCTCAAATTACTTACTTACACGTGTACATCTTTTCCATTTAACTGCTTTTGAATTTATTCTTTTTTTAATGTAAATTTTATGTTGTATTTTTAGTAAGTGCTACTGATATTTTTTTGTCTTTATAATATTCAATTAATTATTTACATTACTTATTTTTATACTATTTCACTTTGACTGCTTTAAATTTTATATTATTTTTTTTACATACATTTTACGTTTTATTTTAAGTGCTGCTGTTTTTCTTTCCTATTTTCTTTATTTTATTAATTAATTACATTATTTACTTACATATTTCACTTTGACTGCTTTAAATTCTATATTTCAATTTTATATACAATTTTTTTATATTATTTGTTTTCTCCTTTTTAATGAGATGTCTTTATTTTTTTTGTTTGTATGTATTCCAATTAGCTGTTTAACTTGGCTGATTTTGCCAAATATAATAAATGTATATGTATTTATATGTATTTCAAAATAAAAATAAAGTTTCGCTAAATGATTAATTAACTGATTGAGTTAAGAGTGCGAAGTAGGGGTGGGCGATATGGTACTATAAATAATATCATGATATTTTAGGGTATGTCAACGTGACAAAACATTTATTTTTTTAATATAAAATATACTAATGCAACAAAATAAATAATTAAATAATTAAGTTCTATTTTAAATAAATACACCAATTTTATAACAAACCTATAAACGTTGGTCTGTTTCCTAAACAGTAAGACCTCGATTTTGTACAAAAAAATGTTATTAAATAAATAAATAAAGTAAATAAGTAAATTAAATAAGTAAATAAAAAATTTAAGTGCAGCATATGTACTGCATGCACATAAAAAACAAACAAGTAACTAAAAGTATAAAGACTAAATAACAAAACAAAAAAAGTGGAAAAGTGGGCGTGGCTAAGGTAAATGAGGTAGGAAGTAAGAACTACATGCCTCTCGTCGCAGTAGATGAACTTCATGTCCATGTTGTGTCGGCTCATGAAGGTTTTGCTGTCGAGGGGCGTGTCCACATTGGAGGGGTTTGTGATTGGCTCGCATAACATGACCACACAGGTGAGGGGGGGCTCCGTAAATCCACATAACACGTGCGGGGGGCAGCTGGTGTACACCTTTAAATGACCTGTACAGTGGAGAACCTGAGGGAAAAAAGTGACGATAATAATAATTAATAAACTAATATTATTACCAATAACTTACTAATAACCACAACATTAATTACAAATAGGTTGGGACACTTTCTAGTTTTTGTTAATCTGACCACAGAACAGTTGTAGAGATCTCTTTAGGCAAGCTGTCAACCAAGCTGTTAAGTGCAGCTTAATTTAGGGCGTGTCAGTGTGTCTTTGCTATCGTAACGTCGGGAAAAGTACACCTTGCGCGGCTTGAAATGCCCAGTAGGCATGTACTAATTTTCTTAATTAATCATGGGTGTGTTTTGGGTGTAACGTGAAATAAATTATTATAAACCAATCAGTGTGTCACTCTTTAAGAGCCAGGTGAGCTCTGACTTTGGTGGATTGCTATTTTAACGGTGCAGCTACCTGGATGTGTCAAACACTTCTCAGCAGAGTTCGTTCACACTGTGATTTATTGTTGATGTAAGTTGGGTTTGTGCACTGCTGCGTGCCCCTGTGCACCAGCATTGCTAAGATAGCAATGAACGTCTGACAATTGACTGTTGTCAGGTTTTTAATCAGTCAGTGGCACACCTGTGTTTTCCACCGCCAAGATAGCAATACACCAGAAAATTAACTGAAAACACCTCACTTCCAGACCACCACAACCACCAGCGTAGATATATTCACAAGCACTGTTGCTATTTAAACAATGTAGGTGGAACGTGTGAAAACAGACTGTTGGCGGGGTGTAAGATAGCAATAAGCATTACAACATGCCTTGCACAGGGTGTAAGATAGGGCTTAATGTTTTACTATGTTTTTTAAACAAACAGCGGTTGGACAATGAAACTGAAACACCTGGTTTTAGAGCACAATAATTGATTGTGGTGACGGACAGTTCTGGTGGAAACAGGAGAGTTATGGTGCACATTGAATTCTGCCGTGATTTGATCAGCCGTGGTTTTATGTTTTTTGGATACAATCCGGGTTAGCACCCAAACATCCCTTTCAAACAGCTTCCTCTTACAGCGTCCACAGTTAATCCTGTTGAATGTGGTTGGTTCTTCTTGGTGGTTAATGCTGACATTACCCTGGATACCGTGGCTCTTGATACATCACAAAGACTTGCTGTCTTGGTCACAGATGCTCCAGCAAGATGTGCACCAACATTTTGTCCTTTTTTGAACTCTGGTATGTCGCACATAATGTTGTGTGTATTGCAATATTTAGAGCAGAACTGTGCTCTTACCCTGCTAATTGAACCTTCACACTCTGCTCTTACTGGTGCAATAATGTGCAATTAATGAAGATTGAACACCAGGCTGCTCCAATTTAGACATAAAACCTCCCACACTAAAATGACAGGTGTTTCAGTTTCATTGTTCAACTCCTGTATATTTCTCTACAATTTACATAATGTTTTTGGAATTAAGGTTGTATTTGTGATTGCTCACCTTCCATGTGGCTGATTTGAGGTTGACGGTACGTCCTCTGCTGGTAACTGTACACTTCATCCTCATGAAGAAATCTCTCTCCGTGTTCAGCTCTTTACACCTCCTGCCATAAACCGGCCCTAAAACCAACATCCGGCAAATTAGTATCAATTAGTATCATCCTTAATATTGTATGAAACTGTATTTGATTACTGTATTAAATTTTGATCATTTTAAAATCGACTATGAACCATAACATCTCATAGAAACAGTATGAGTGACCACTAGGCCCATCATAATAAGTATGTTTGCCTTATTGTCATTTTAAGACCATTTTATGCCAATGATATAAGTAATGCATAGCTTACAGTGGCTTACAGCAGTATTCATGCCCCTTTCACATTTTGTCACCCTACAACCACGAACATAAATATATTTTCTTGAGACTTTAAGTGGTAGACAGACACAAAATAGCACATAACTTTAAATCAAATAAAAATGTGTGCGTGACATGCAAAAGTATTCACTCTAAAACCCCTAAATAAACTCCCGTGCAATCAACAGCCTTCAGTAGTCATTTAATTAGTTAATTAGTGTGCCTGCTGGAAAATGAAAACTGCAGCTCCATTAAAGTTGTTAGTAGCAGAGGGAAGCATGAAGTGCTGTAGGATTTTGTGGGAACACAAAACTGCACTGACTTTAGACTTGATAATAAAACACAGTGGATCAACACCAGCAGATGACATGTCTCTCTATTAAACCATCACTGATCATCAGTAAATTTTACATTTCATTTATAAATCAAGGGAGCAGAGTCTGGAGGAAGAGTGGAGAGACACACAGTCCAAACTGAGGTCTAGTGTGAAGTTTCCACCAATCAGTGATGGTTTGGAGATGCGGATTTCATTTTCGAGCAGGACTTGGCACACTGCCCACAGTACTGCCAAAAGTACCAACTGATCTTATATAATATTCTAATTTTCTGAGACACTGATTTTTTGGGTTTTCATTGGCTGTAGGCCTTAATCTTCAACAATAAAAGAAATAAACACTTAAAATAGATCACTCTGTGTGTAATACATCTATATAATAATCGAAACAAATTCGATTTCATATGCATACATACATTAAGTCAATATTTTTATTATGACAGGCCTGTTGGTCACAGTGGTAAACAGGTTGGAACTGTTTTCTGACTGGGCTGTGGGGGTCAAAGTACAGCTGCAGTGAGCGAGCCGGCCTGCTGAAACCCGGCTACACTATAACACTGCTATCATCTCAGCCAGATTATACTCCAGCGGCCAATCAAACGCCAGAAAAATCAGTCACACAACAGCAACCAGGCGGAGCAGGTCAGGTGACAAAAAGAGAGAGAGGGAGTGGAAGATAAAAAAAAGGGAGGAGAAGGAGCAGAATAAAAGTGAACAGACGAGAAAAGAGGGACAGAAAAGTGACTGCAGGAGAGAAAAAAAATGTTGCAAAGGAATTATAACAGTTATAATGTGTTGAGGGGCTTCATTTGGGTGAATGAGAGAGAGATTGAACGAATGAGTGCCCTACTAATCAAGTGACCAATCCAGTGGCTGCGTAACCGAATGAGTTACTGACCAACTGACTGAATAAAAGACTGAAAGACTACATGAGTAACTGACTAAGTGGTTAAGTGACCAATCAAATGAGAGACTGACCAAATGACTTATTTGTGATTGACCAACCCAGTGGCTAAGTGACTAAACAAGTAACCAACACAATGTCACTCAGCACTTGGTTGGTCACTCACTCAGCCATGTGTGATGAGTGACTGAATTACTGACCAAGTGTGCGACTGAATGATCAACTGAGCGACTGACTGCCCAAATGACTGAACGACTGACTGAATAAATGAGCGAAAAGCAAATGAATCAAGTAAGTGCTGAACCGAAGGACTGACTGCCCGAATAACTGACCAACCAAATGCCTCACTAAGTGTTCGGACGAGTGACCGACCAAATGACTGACCGACCAAATAACTGACCAAGTGTGTGAATGGGTGATCGACTGAATAGCTGACCGCCCAAATGACTGACCGACTGACTGATTGAATGAGCAGCAAGCATGTGATGAGTGGCATATTAAATAAGTGTTTGGATGAGTGACCAAGCAAATGACTGACCAAGTTTGTGAATTGGTGACCAACAAAAATCATTGACCAAGCAAATGACTAACCAAAAATATGAATAAATGACTGACGAAATGTCTGTCCGACCGAATAACTGACCTTCTGATTGACTGACTGACCAAAAAATGAATGCAAGACTAAATAAATAAATAAGTAAATAAATAAAATTAAATAACTAACCACGTGAATGAGTGACTGACTGACTGAAGGACTGACCGAATGACCGACCAAATAAATAAGTCACCTTCTCAAAGACTGGCCAAGCATGTGAATGAGTGATTGACCAAATGACTAACCGATCATATGTCTGAAAAAACGAGTGAGTGCCTGTCCGACCAAATGACTGACCTTATTGTATAACAAACCATGTGAATGAGTGACTGACTGACTGAATGACTGACAGAGTGACCGACCAATCAAATGAGTAATCATTTTAATGACTGACAAGCATGTGAATGAATGACTGACCAAATGACTGACTGACTGCATGACTGAGCAAACAGGTGAATGCCAGACCTTCTGAATGACTGACTGACCAAAAATTGAATGAGTGACCAATCAGATGCCTGGCCGATTGAATAACTAACCACGTGAATGAATGACTGACTGACTGACCAATTGAATGAGTGACCCTCTGAATGACTGACCAAGCATGTGAACAGGTGAGTGTCTGTCTGACTGAATGACTGACTGACCTTCTGAATGACTGACCCACCAAAAAATTGATTGAGTGACCAATCAGATGCCTGGTTGATGAAATAATTACCAAGTGAATGTGTAATTGACTGGCTAAATGAATAACTGACCGACCAATCGAATGAGTGACCTTTTGAATAATACACACGTTTCAGTCAGTTAAATTCAATGCAGATTTTTTTTTTCCCCCCCAGAGCACATGATTCACACAATACACAGAGCCGGGCTGTAGCCATTTGAGGAATGTACAAAATGTATCATGGAAACGGTGATAAGATGTCTTGGATAAAGGCATGCTGAAGCTACTATGCAGAGAGATAAGAAGGAGGCGGAGCTTCAGTTCATATGGGATCTCGGACCATTTGAGTATAAAGATACACACCAATCTACTCATCTCCAAAACAACAGTGTAACAACAGCTGCAGGAAAAAACCACAACACACTGCTCACGTACCGCCAGTGCACCCGGTGACACCAACACACACTCACGCACACGCGCACACACACACACATGCACCTGCTTTAATGCTGAGGTTCTCCCGGATCTCCTCGTGATCGCAGGGGTGCGTGAAATCGAAGATGCTGTGTCCCGTTAACTCCACCTGTAAGAGTTACATTCAGATCAGAACATACAGCAGCTCATCTTCATACTCATCTTCTCTAGAATGATAAGAGGTGATGATCACATTCCTGATCAATGGTGGAAAAAAATAAATAAAAAAATAAATAAAAATACTGCATGATATACTGTAGTCCCTGTAAATTCTATAGGGGGTGTGGCTAAAAGTAAGAAAGAAAAAAAAAAACTTGTTGATATGAGTGATAATGTACCATCAGTTCATACAATACTATTGATTCCATTGTTAAGAGCACCTATAATGCACTTCTTCATTAGCAGTGCATCTAACCAAAGCAATATGGCCCTAAAATAATATAAAAATATTTTATGGTATTTTAACGATAATGACAAAACATTGATTTCAGCGGAATTATTTCAAGAATACACTACTACAACAAAATAAAAATTAAATGTTATTATCGCATACAATATAATATGGCACACCGCCACACCCCTAACAGAAACATTAAAAAATACAAGAATTTTATCAGATTTCAATAATTCAGAATGTCATGATACTAATAATACTAATACTGCATTCCATATATCTCCATATATCCAGGATTAAAATAAAATAAATTATACTGGACAGATATAATCTGTCTCTCTAGTAGATATATATTGGGAAATAATGAGAACAGTGCGAATTTTTCTTTTGCTAAAAACAGCAAAAAAAAAAAAAAAAAACAAAGTTGTATCCTGATGGGATAATTAGGGGGGTGGGGGTGATCTGGCACCATATTTCAAGGTATAATATTATTCATGTTCACGATATTTCAAAAATGTTGGTAATATTATTGCGTATGATACGATCATAATCGTTATAACTTTTTTTTCATAGAATAAAAAAAAAAAAATCCAAATTTTGATAAGAGCTATATTCTGTTTTGAAAGCCTATATCTATACTGTATTTGTTTTGCTCTTTACTGTGAAGCCTTAAGGGTATTTGGGACTCATTAACACACAATATCAACAGTTCTTGATTTAGAGGCACGTCATTGGGCTGCAATGATTATATGATATAATCAGCAATGTCGATTATAAAAATTTGTTGACTCCAGATGTTCATTGTCGACTAATCATTAACCCTCTGGGGTCTACTAACTCACCAGCATGTCAAATTTAATGTTTCTTGATGTTTCTCTTAATATCTTTAAATAAAACTAATAGACTTTATAAGTCTAATGACTTTAAATGCAAACCTCCTATTAAACTTGCTTCTTCAGCAAAGTAAATCATCCTGCACTGGGGCACAATGGCAATTTCTACCCTTATTATTAGCCTTGTAACTCCACATGTGAGCATGATATGATTTTGCAATAAGACAGAATTGAAAATTCAGACTCAACAGGTTTAGAAAAGTTTAGAACAATCTTTATGTGTTGTATTATCTCCAAGATATTAACATAAATATCCAAACTCACCCATGATTAATTGAGAGAATTAGTACATGTACATTTGTTGTATTTTTCCTGTTGTTACGATAGCAAAGACACACCAACATGCCCCAAATCAAGCTGCATGCTAGAAAATAGGGTCATGGGGCACCAATAGGGAGGCGCTTGCCCCCCCAGCTCGAGTCCGCTAGTGTTCCTGATAGAGAGACAGATCAGGCAGGAGACTCACCTGTGTCAGACCCATGAATTTACTGACGTTCTCCGAGAGGAAGATCATGTCCCCTTCTGACGTCACCACGACAACAAAGCCCTGCAGACTCTTCAGGTACAGAGCGTCCATCTGCATGTCCTCTTTCGGCTGTCGGCCCATGCAGCCTGTGATGTACACAGAAACAGGGGAAAAAAGAGATTAAATGACTTAAACGCCTTGATGTGTGTGTGTAGGTTTGTGTGTTCGTGTTCTTGCTAAGAATATTCCATGCATCTGATTGAAGATGACTTAAAAATTGTGCTTACAGTGACACAGCTCTGCATGAACTGATATATAATTAAACTGTAGACTTCCATGTTTATTTTAAAGGGTTAGAAATTTTAGGGGTTAAAAAGTTTTTAGACAAATGCACTTTTAATTTATTTTTTTAATAAAATGGTCATTTAAAAAAAACTTAATTAAGAATAACTTAAAGTACAATCTAGCATGTAACTTTTTAGAAAGTAAATTAAATTACTACATTAACCCTTTCAGAGCCGAATTATGTTTCAGTGATGAATGATGAAAAAAGATGAATGGTGTTTTCTGTCTGTAATGCATTCCAAAAGCGTATATTTTGTATTTTTTATGTTAATTTCAGTGTAATAATTTTATATAACTTTTATATAACTTTTTTATTTCACAAATCATCTCTAAGCAGTAAAAAGACTCATAACATGTTTTTTTTTTTTTTTTGTCCAATGCAGTAGGCAAGGCTAAGATGCTGTTTGATTGGCTGATAAATGTCAATTCTGTTGGATAACAGGCCTCATTCTGTGTTAAATGCAAGAATACACAAGAAAGAAGAAAACATGTCCATTGCAATGGATGTAGGGTCTGAAAGAGTTAATAAAATTTTAAGTAAATTTGTAACACGCTACAAATGGTAGTACAGTATATTAGCGACAAAAACGTCTCACAAATGTGATGTAATATTAAAATATATATTTAATCCATACAAAGTATACTAGACGTGTGCTACTTATAAAAGACAGATACAAGAAGCATTTTTGTTTTCTAATGTAAATACAGAAGATCACATATATTTAACATCATCAATTTTTAGTACATTTCTACTAATATACCTGGTGTATGATAAATAGTGATACAGTTGTAATATTAATTATATTAAATGTATTATACTTTTACTGTAAGCATATTTAAAATAAGGGGTTACAGTGCAAACATGAAGTAGTTTAAATGTTTAAATATTACTTAAGTTAAGTATATTTAAAATTGTTAAAAAAAGTTAAGTACACTTGTTTAAGTACACTTAGCACAATTTAAGTAAGACTTTTGTACTATTTTTATACTGTAATTAAAGTATAATAAGTACAGTTCCATTTTAGCTCTCTTTAAATATACTGATTAATAATAATGTGGCTACAAGAAAACACTTTAGTGCACTATTTAGTGCATAACAATGCTTAGTATACTTTAATCTGTTTTTTCCCACTAGGGGAGGATTTTTAGAAAAATGTAAAAAAAAATAAATTCTAAATGATTAAATAGGATATTTTTGTTTCGACTCTTGAATTAAACCTATCTTATTGGTTTTATTTCAAATCCAGTGAAATGTGGTGGCATGCATAATGTAGCATAACGAGAACTTTTAGCAACAAAAGCCAAATTTAATTAAAAAACAATCATTTAAGATTGTATTAAAACTTGCACAGCATTACATTTAATCATTTTTTAAAATTTAATCTTTACACCAATATGCCAAAACATTAGGAACACTAAAAGATGAAGCAAGTCGTATGAACTCTCCTAAAACAATGGCACATATAAAAGCACATAAAGTAAGTTAGACTAAAGTAAGTAACTAAACAGTCCAAACTGGTCCTAGATGGTTAACTGGGTGAACTGGGTGAACTGGGTCGAAGGTGGAGTTCCCCTGCTCAGCTGTGGTGGGCAACTAATGACCATAGTTCAAAACAAGGGACAAACCAGGACATGAATCAGACAGGAAACTGAGGGTTCAAAGCCCACGGCTCTTTAAAGTATGAAGACAATGAAGGACATCACATCAGAGGAACTGAAGAAATGGGGCACAGGAGTCTCAGAAACTTTGAGCATTTGAGAATGTTTGGAGATAAAGATCTCCCCATTGGTTTATTAATGCTGATGGAATTTTTTTATAAGCAATTTTACACAATTTTACTCCGTCTCCAAGTTTAAACCTTTGCTTTATATGAATGGTTCAGACTCCAGAAGTAAAAACTGTCCTAATAAACATATTAATGGTAGTATTTTATACCAAAAAATCAATTACTGTATCTTTCGTACTATAAGGTGCACCAGATTATAAAGTGCATTATGCAACACTAGTAAGGAACAGGGGTGAGGCCATGTTTTCCTTCTAATTCAGCAGGTCTTGCTGCTGGGTGGTGCCTCTGAACGACGAAAGAGCTAGTGCTTAGCACGGTTAGCGGTTAATGCTAATGCTGCTCCTTTTACTGCAGAAAAAAAGGGTTTTGTATCACCTACATCTGTAGCCTGTATCCAGGACAAGGCGTGTTATGGGGTTAATGCTTTGCTTTATATTGTTGATCAAGGCTTCAGAAAAGAAAACTGTTCTAATAAACATAATAATGGAAGTATTCTATACCAAAATAACATTCATCATATTTTTCACACTATAAGGTGCATCAGATTATAAGGTTCACTATCTATAAACGTCTATTTTCTGGTCTATTTTAATACATAAGGTGCAATGGATTGTTAAGCACATTTTTTGCGACACTAGTAAGGCACATTGGTGTGGCCATGTTTTCCTTCTAATTCATCAGGTCTTGCCGCTGGGTGGAGCCTCTGAATGGCAAAAGAGCTAGCACTTAGTGGCTAATGCTAATGCTGTTTCAGCAGTGCTAGCCGGGGTTAGCAGCAGACTACAGGCCAATTAATACTCACCTCTGAATGGTAAAAGAGTTAGCGCTAAACGAGGTTAGTGGCTAATGCTAATGCGGCTCCAGCAGTGCTAGCTGGGGTTAGCAGCAGGCTACAGGTCGATATATAGTCAACTCTGAATGGTGAAAGAGCTAGTGCTTAGCACAGTCAGCTGCTAATGGAGAATGCTAGCCGGGTTTAGAATCAGGATACAAGCCAATATATACTCACCTATGAACTGTAAAAGAGCTAACGCTTAGTGCGGTTAGTGGTTAATGCTAATGCTGTTTCAGCAGTGCTAGCCGGGGTTAGCAGCAGACTACAGGCCAATAATACTCACCTCTGAATGGTAAAAGAGCTGGCACTTAACGAGGTCAGTGGCTAATGCTAATGCTGCTCCAGCAGTGCTAGCTGGGGATAGCAGCAGGCTACAGGCCAATTAATACTCACCTCTGAAATGCAAAAGAGCTAGCGCTTAGCACAGTTAGCCGCTAATGGAGAAAAACCTCACTGAAACTCCTGTTTAATGCTGGAACTTTAAGTTTAAACTTTAGTGGAGTGGCTTTGCTGCTCCTTTTAAGACCTGACTGGTAAAATTCATTTATGGGAAAATGTAATCTATTATATATATTTAATATATATGTCTTTTTAATATACACACCCTGCACTGTTCTACCACACAGTCACCGATCCCACTAAAGAGCTGCATTCCAGCCCAGTCCAGGAAAACCGAGCATGAGAACCAAAACAAGTCTGCGCAGTAACATCAGCAGATCAGCACACAATGACCACGCCGAACAATCTGAAGACCTGCAGACAATAATTACAGCCGGGACTCACGCTGCGGGAGGAGAGCTGTTTCCCCCGATAACAGCCAGCCTCCTTCCCCCTGCACAGAGTCACCACTACAGCCCCACGTCCACTATAAACACCTCCCTCCTCCATCACCCACCAACCAAACCTCCATCAGCCATTCCCAGCATTCCTTATAGCAGCTCTGCCACAACCTGAGAAACTCTATCCTTTACTCTCTCTCTCTCTTTCTGTCACTCTCTCAATCACTCTGTTTGTTTTGGGTGTGTCCCAATTGTTAACCAATCAATTATGGGATTACTGTGCCTTTGGGTCCTCAAAACGTATTAAACAGTGTAGTTTGTGGTCTGCATCTGGTCATTTTAGCAAGGAACAGAAAGCACCATACAGGTGCATCTCAAAAAATTTGAATATCATTAAAAAAAGTGACTTTATTTCCATAACTCAGTTAAAAAATTTAAACTCATATATTATATAGATGTATTAAACACAGAGTGATCTATTTTATGCGTTTATTTCTTTTTTTGTTGATGATTATTATGGCTTAGAGCCAATAAAAACCCTAAAATTCATGTCTCAGAAAACTAGAATATTATACAAGACCAAGACCGGTACTTTCGGCAGTGTGGGCATTGTGCCAAGTCCTGCTGGAAAATGAAATCCACATCTCCATAAAAGATTTTCCGAGACACTGCACTGATTTTGGACTTTGTACTCGTAATACTGTAAGTCTATGTTCTATAAATAACATGTTTTTAGTCTTTCTTTAGTTCTTTAATCGCTTCCAGAACGAGTCGGTTAAGGGCTCAGTCCTTTTTATGCAAATAAGCTGTTGCTGGCCACACCCCTTGTTTACACTGAGCATTTACCACATGTTAGAGTTAGCTTGTGCTAAATGGCAAAACACAAAGAAGCTAGTTTATCATGCCTAACTGTTATAAATACAAAAGACAAACTTGACACTGACGGTAGGTACAGATTCCTACCTCAGACGAAGTCTGCTGACTAAATTTGTACTGTACTCTGTGTACTGTCTGAGGTTCTCAAGCAAAATGACCAAAATGGCCAAAATTGAGGAAAATTCAACAGTGGTTCTCCATTGGTCATTGGTTGGGGCTCTAGCAGGGGTTTAAAGGTAAGGGTGGTGTCAGGGATGATTCTATGCAGGTTTGCTGATTGTAAATTTTTCCACACAGTTTTCATATAAAGATGAAACTATAAACTAGGAATACTGTAATTTTAGTTTGTACTGTAATTGATTTTTCTTTGAATAAGTTTTATTCGCTTCCAGAATTAGTCGGTTAAGGGCTCTGTCGATTTTATGCAGATAAGCTGTAGCTTAGCTGTAACAACCCCCCCCCCCCACACCCCATTAACGCTGATCATTTACCACATGTTAGAGATAGCTTGTGCTAAATGGCAAAACACAAAGAAGCTAGTTCATGCTTAACTGTGATAAACACAAAACACAAACTCGAAACTGACGGTAGGTACAGATTCCTCAGTCAGACAAAGTCTGCTGACTAAATTTGTACTGTACTCTGTGTACTGTATGAGGTTCTCAAGCAAAATGACCAAAATGGCCAAAATTGAGGATAATTCAACAGTGGTTCTCCATTGGTTGGGGCTCTAGCAGGGGTTTAAAGTTGAGGGGTGGTGCCAGGGATGATTCTATGCAGGTTTGCTCATTGTAAATTTTTCCACACAGTTTTCATATAAAAATGAAACTGTAAAATAGGAATACTGTAATTGTAGTTCTGTAATTGATTTTTCTTTGAATAAGTTTTAGTCGCTTCCAGAATTAATCGGTTAAGGGCAAAACACAAAGAAGGTAGTTTATCATGTTTTACTGTGATAAGCACAAAACACAAACTCGAAACTGACGGTAGGTACAGATTCCTCCCTCAGACGAAGTCTGCTGACTAAATTTGTACTGTACTCTGTGTACTGTCTGAGGTTCTCTGAGGACCAAAATGGCACATAATTCAATTTCTCTAGTGGGTGGAACTCTGGTAGGGGTTTAAAGGTGAGGGGTGAGATTCTATGCATGTGATTCTATGCATATATATAAGAGTCAGAAGCAGCAACAGGAATTATATGAACAAAACAATAAAGCTGCTACAGCAGCAGAGCCTCCAGCAGATACTGTATATAAGCACGTCTGACAGCATACCTCTCTGCTCTGTTTAACGCTGTACGACACCACCTACACCACCGCTCATAAATCACACTCACACACAATCATCTCTCAAACACAATCACACAAGATTTTATTATAAACTCATTACCCGCCTCCTTTACCAGCCTTATAATATTAAATCCATTCAATTAAATCAACATATTATTCACCTTTCATTTCCTCTACAGCAGCGCAAAATCACATCTGCTCTTCTTCACACACACAGCAACAGTCAGCCGTGAGAGAAAGAATATCAAAACTAACACCCAGAAAATCACATTGTCTAAATTATATATATTTATTTGCATTTTGAAGAGACTAATAAGTATTTGATCTTCTACAAACCACTAAGGGTTCTGGCTCCTACAGACAAGTTTGACGATCCTAATCCACTCGTTAAAAGACTTCTGTCCACAGACCCAATTAATCAGTCAGGCTCTAACCTCTACAACATGGGCAAGACCAAAGAGCTTTCTAAGGATGCAGAAAGCAATTGATCTGGGGCTCCATGCAAAATCTCACCTCATAGGGTATCCTTGATCATGAGGAAGGTGAGAGATCAGCCTAAAACTACACGGGGGAAGTTGTTAATGATCTCAAGGCAGCTGGGACCACAGTCACCAAGAAAACCATTGCTAACACATAAGCTGTAATTGATTAAAATCCTGCAGTGCCCGCACTAGTATCTGTATAATGTTCATCAATTTCATGCAAAAAACTTGTCTATTTTTCCTTGTTTTCTGTAAGTTTTCATCATAATATGGAAACAGCTTCCAGATTAAAATTTCAGAAACAGAAATGCATCAGAATGACCTGACCTTTGTTATATATGTATATATATATATATAAATAGCAAAATCAGAGAAACTGAATCAGAAACTGAAGGTATTCCTTTAGTATATATATATATATATATATATATATATATATATATATACGTATATATATATATATATATATATATACTAAAGGAATACCTTCAGTTTCTGATTCAGTTTCTCTGATTTTGCTATTTATATATATATATATACATATATAACAAAGGTCAGGTCATTCTGATGCATTTCAGAGAAACTGAATCAGAAACTGAAGGTATTCCTTTAGTATATATATATATATATATATATATATATATATATATGTATATATATATATATATATATATTTACGTATATATATATATATATATATATATATATACGTATATATATATATATATATATATATATATATATATATATATACGTATATATATATATACGTATATATATATATATATATATACACGTATATATATATATATATATATACTAAAGGAATACCTTCAGTTTCTGATTCAGTTTCTCTGATTTTGCTATTTATTGGTTTATGTTTGAATAAAATGAACATTGTTGTTTTATTCTATAAACTACAGACAACATTTCTCCCAAATTCCAAATAAAAATATTGTCATTTAGAGCATTTATTTGCAAAAAATGAAAAATGTCTGAAATAACAAAAAAGATGCAGAGCTTTCAGACCTCAAATAATGCAAAGAAAACCAGTTCATATTCATAAAGAGTTTTAAGAGTTCAGAAATCAATATTTGGTGGAATAATCCTGGTTTTCAATCACACTTTTTTCATGCATCTTGGCATCATGTTCTCCTCCACCAGTCTTACACACTGCTTTTGGATTATATTTCAGATTTTATATTTTTATAGAGCTGTATATATTTTTTTACATTGACTTATATTAAAAGTTAAGAAGGGTTATTATCTTCTCCAGTAAAGCTGTTATTTTGAAAATACAAGGCTTTTGCAGTATTGCATTAATATATTTGTGTGTTTCTGTGTCTGTGTGTGTGTGTGTTTGGCCCGAACCTGATGCCAGCAGTTTGCGTGTGCGGAGGAAGCTGATGGTGAGTCTCATGATGGAGGCTTTGTCCAGGTGTGAGCGGACGCTGTGAGGGAGGGGCAGCTGATGAGCCAGTTCATAAAACACCTCCGTCTCTTTACTGCGTCTGCAGCGCGCCGCGTCCCGCGACTTCTCCTTCCGCCGCTCCGACGGGTGCCTGAACACAGACATCACAACATCACAACATCAATAAAGCAGCCAGACTCTGGAGGACCTCAGATTATAGGTGCATATCAATATATCAATATAGCAAAACATTGCAATATACAGTTCTGCAATACTGTATCGATTCTCTAAAACACAGTAATGTAATGTATTTAATGATTTTTAATTTTTAGTTTATATGTAAAGGCTGCTGTCCAATAATAATTCACTAATGCTGTGATTAAACTCAGTCTTCAGTCTTCAGAGCCCTCTGCTCTGATTGGATAAGAAATAAACTTTTCTTTTATGCAGATTTTATAAATAATTTGATTTAAACAACTGCAAAATATGCCTTGCTTACAGTATCACAAAACTAGAGCTAGGCAATAAGACACAATAAAATATCATCATAATAAATTTGATTATTGTACTGACAATATATACTATATTGTAACATGGAGGAGGCAGGATGTAAACGCAAGTCAGGTTTATTCACCATATTTAAAAAATAAACTAACAAAACACTAAGGAAGAACTATAAAGAAAAAGGTTACTGAAACAAACGCTATACACCAGAAGATAATCTAAAAGACTGAAACAAACAGGCCAAAATAACAAAGAAACAAACTACATAAAGCAAACCTGGAAAACTGAAGACAAAAAAACACAACAGGTCTGAGGCTAAACAAAACATTTAAACACGATCTGGAAAGATTAACGAACACGGTAAAACAAAAAGCGCGACCGAGAACAAAGGATAACATGAGGTATATATACACAGGCACACACTAGGGACACCTGTGGAGGTAATGAGGGGGCGGAGTTACAAATGAGACACAAGGTGACAACACTAATGGCTTGGGCAGGGCTAGGGCGGGGCTAGGGCGGAGACAGAACAATAACAAAACAATGCCATGTGCTCAAAAAAGCACATGGCTGGAAACACAAGACAGGAAAACAGGGCAGGAGCACAGAAAACCAAAAGAGGGAAAAACACAGGACAGACATGGGCTGAGGTGTAACATATATAGGTATAATATATACTACTTTTATTTTATTTATGTGAAATATATACTTATTATAAAAATATAAATAAAAAAGCACTACTGACAGTGTCAGTGCATGATGATGTGCATGATGATGGGTATTAAACTGTTATTAAACATATATTGATAACAGAAAAAAATTAATATCGACCAAAACTACGAAATACAGTACCAAGCAAAACTTTGGACACAAATTCTCATTCAATATTTTTATTTAGTGTTTATATAGTGATAAACAAACCAACATACTCTGTGAAGCATTTACGTGCCCTTGTCTGAGGTGGGGCAGTCCCGATGAGTGCCAGTTTCATCATTTCGGTTTTGATGGTCTTTTTTGTGACTGCACTTGAGGATACCTTTATTATACCTTTATTATAAGTTTTTAAATAGCCTTTCGGATTGACTGATCTTCATTTCTCAAAGTATTTTTTATTCTCTTTAATTAGTTGAGTACAGTGTTAATGTCGTTGACGAATAATTTTCGTCAACAAAGCTTTTTTTCAAGACGAAAACGAGACGATAATTAAATAAAAACAGCATTAAAAAAACAAAAACGAGACGAAATTAACTGACATTTTCGTCAATGAATAAAAACGAGACGAAAATGTTTGGCAGGGACGACATCCAATCAGAACTGATTTAGCTATGTTATGTTAAAGGTAGGGACCAGTTAGGAAGAGATCCAATCAATACTACTTTAGCGAAGGTGGAGAGGCGGGACAAGCGGGGTAGTCAACCAATCAGTGCCCGCCGCTTTCTGGTTTGACTGAATTGTAAAAAAAAAAAAAAAAAAAAATGAAATGTATAATGTATATATAAACCAGCACTTTTTAAATAATATTTTTGACATTTTCTTCTATAAATTACATATATTAGACTCACTGGACCAAAAAAAGGCCACATCATCTCAACCACCCATTTATATTGTGATTTAAATTTTGTAAATATCATTAAACTCTATGTAATATGTATTGTATTGCCCAATTCTTGCCAACACACATCTATATATATATGTGTGTGTGTGTGTGTGTGTGTGTGTGTGTGTTAGGGGTGTGCCATATCAATAATATCGATAATATCGCCAACATTTTTAAATATCGTGAACGATATTAAACCCTGAAATATGGTGCCATATCACCCACCCCTAATTATCACATCAGGGTGAGACTGTTTTTAGCAAAAGAAAAATGTATACTGTTCTCATTTCCCATTAAATATATACTAGAGACACTTGATGTATAGAGAAATATGGAGTGAATTATTAGTATTGTGCAGTAGTGTATTTTTGAAGAAAAAAAAAAAAAAAAAGAAAAAAAAGAAAGTGTTGTCATATCGTCAAGAGTATCGTTATCGCAAAAATACCATGAAATATCGTGATATAATTTTAGGGCCATATCGCCCACCCCTAGTGCGTGTGTGTGTAATGTGGTAACCACTAAACATCCCTAAACAGCAGCACTATCTTTATAACTAGGCGGCTGTGCAGCCAGAATGTCTGATGAGCTTTTCCGTCTCATACCTGAGGAGGCCGAACGACTTCCTGTTTATCCTGAGTAAACGAGCGGGCGGACACGCTGCCCTCCCAACAAAACAATCAAGCCATCATCTGTAAGTGGAGCCAGACAACAATATGAAAGCGGACGGTGACTGTGCAGCCAAACGAGCCCGAGCACCGCCAAATACCATTCATCTGGATCCCAGGCCTGAGTCACGCTGTTCACTGTTCCTACAGCTAGACCAGGGGTGTCCAAACTACGGAGGTACTTTAGAAATAGAATGAAAGTTGGCCTGCTGTTAAGCAGGCTTTTATAATGTGAGATTCAAAGTTTGAACGCTAGGAGTCAGAAACGGGCCAAAGAGTCTAAAAGCGGAGAGAGTGCGCATTTCTAGCGCAGAAAAACGGGCCAAAGAGTCTAAAAGCGGAGAGGGAGTGCATTTCTAGCGCAGAAAAACAGGGCAAAAGAGTCTAAAAGCGGAGAGAGTGCGCATTTCTAGTGCAGAAAAACGGGTCAAAGAGTCTAAAAGCGGAGAGGGTTCGCATTTCTAGTGCAGAAAAATGGGCCAAAGAGTCTAAAAGCGGAGAGAGTGTGCATTTCTAGCGCAGAAAAACGGGCCAAAGAGTCTAAAAGCGGAGAGGGTGCGCATTTCTAGCGCAGAAAAACGGGCCAAAGAGTCTAAAAGTGGAGAGAGTGCGCATTTCTAGTGCAGAAAAACGGGTCAAAGAGTCTAAAAGTGGAGAGGGTGCGCATTTCTAGCGCAGAAAAACGGGCCAAAGAGTCTAAAAGCGGAGAGGGTGCGCATTTCTAGCGCAGAAAAACGGGCCACAGAGTCTAAAAGTGGAGAGAGTGCGCATTTCTAGCGCAGAAAAACGGGTCAAAGAGTCTAAAAGCGGAGAGGGTGCGCATTTCTATTGCAGAAAAACGGGTCAAAGAGTCTAAAAGTGGAGAGAGTGCGCATTTCTAGCGCAGAAAAACGGACCAAAGAGTCTAAAAGTTGCCGTAATTAAGGAGTTTAATATTAAGAGACATCATGAAATTAAACACTGTCAAAGATAGATATAGAGAGTAAGTCAAGTAAAATGGTGTGTAAATGAAATAATCAGGAAAAAAGTATTATTTAAAGTGCTATATTTCATTATTTGTTTTATTACAGAGTCTGTGGCCCATGACTTCAAATATATTTCTCCTTCTGGCCCCCAACAAAAAAAGTTTGGACACCCCTGAGCTAGACCATACTGACGCCTGACATAATTCAGTTCATAATTAAAAAAGAAAGTGATGCTTTCCCTTTATGATAAGTCCATATATTTTACCATATAAAAAAAAAAAAACAAGGCATCAAACCAAATTGAACTGCTTGATTTATTTTTCACCAGGAGTAAAGCAGCATAAAGTTATCCAAAAGCAGTGTGTAAAACTGGTGGAGAAGGAAAACATGATGCCAAGATGCATAAAAACTGTGATTAAAAACCAGGGTTATTCCACCAAATACTGATATCTGAACTCTTAAAACTTTATGAATATGAACTTGTTTTCTTTGCATTATTTGAGGTCTGCAACTTTCCCTTGAAACCAAATTATAAATGCGTTACATAAGCCAAGTAGTGCTTACTGGGTGTTACGACTCATATTAGTTTTTTTTTTTATGACAAATTTCCAGCTCTCACACACACACACAAACAGAACACTGGATTGAGGAATGCTTATTGTTCCACTTTGTTTGATAAGTGATGCCGCCTTGCCATGAGCACAATGGTCAGTGTTCAACCTCACTCACAAGATATAACCTAACAATGTATAGATGTGTTGGTTCCATACATATATATATATATATATATATATATATATATATATATACAGCTCTGTAAAAAAAAAAAACAATAAGAGGCCACTTTAAAATGATTGGTTTCTTTGATTTTACCGAACTGAAAACCTCTGGAATATAATCAAGAGGAAGATGGATGATCACAAGCCATCAAACCACCAAACTGAACTGCTTGAATTTCTGCACCAGAAGTAAAGCAGCATAAAGATATCCAAAAGCAGTGTGTAAGACTGGTGGAGGAGAACATGATGCCAAGATGTATGATGAAAACTGTGATTAAAAACCAGGGT
Source organism: Astyanax mexicanus (assembly GCF_023375975.1). Classification (NCBI taxonomy): domain Eukaryota; kingdom Metazoa; phylum Chordata; class Actinopteri; order Characiformes; family Acestrorhamphidae; genus Astyanax; species Astyanax mexicanus. The sequence continues at coordinate 40,500,699 of NC_064422.1, read as the reverse complement.
TATTCCACCAAATATTGATTTCTGATCTCTTAAAACTTTATGAATATGAACTTGTTTTCTTTGCATTATTTGAAGACTGAAAGCTCTACATCTTTTTTTTTTTTTTATTTCAGCCATTTTTCATTTTCGGCAAATAAATGCTCTACATAACAATATTTTTATTTGGAATTTGGGAGAAATGTTGTCTGTAGTTTATAGAATAAAACAACAATTTATTTTACTCAAACAAAAACCTATAAATAGCAAAATCAGAGAAACTGAATTTTTTCCAGAGCTGTGTGTTTATTTATTTATTTATTTGTTTGTTATTTATTATTATGAGGATTAGTAGAGGTGGTGTGTTGAGGGAGGATGTAAGGCTGCTCTGCCAGGCTGAGAGAAAGAGAGAGAGAGAGAGAGAGAGAGAGAGAGAGAGCTCTGTGGTCTGTGGTTGTGGAGAGTGTGTGTGAGGGCGTGTGGCAGAGAGAGGTGAACTCCACATGCCCTTCAGTGTGGTACACCACTGCGGCCTGTGCCACACAAACACACACACACACACACCCTAACGAAACACACACACAGGCCTATGATACACTCCTACTGCTTCTGTTTCTCCTACTTCTATTGTGGTTGGTTTAGTGTAGTGGGTAACAGCACCGCCCTCACTGTGGCAGACCACGGTTCAATTCCCTTCCTGGGTAAAGTGCACCAACCACGACTCCATATTCACTGACCTGTGTAACATAATAACTCCACTAAAATCCACTTGTTCTTGTTCTTTGTGAAATACAGTAGGTCTCTCTGAGTTGTTTATGCATGCTGCACACTGAGTTGTTCTTCAACCTCCACTGTAACTGTAAACCCAGAAGTATGTTACCTTCTGGCTCTCTCCCTTTAGTTAGGCTGTTTTATTTAGATCTGCCGGAGTCATTAGCCACACTCTGATAATGTTTTATATTCTCTGTTTTACATAAATCCAGTCAAAACTAATTCCATCTCTCTGCCTTCCTCCGAGTTACTGACCGCCCACCTGTCTGACCCCCAATACCGATGGATGTTTGAGACCAGACTGATGGAGTTTCTGAAGTCAGCTCTTCTCCATCCATCACCCACCACAGATCAGCTGCACATCATCCATCTTACTCTCCACTACAGACCACACCCAAGCCATTAGTGGCGCTATTATACTTCTGAATATATAAAACCTATGTGGATGTATGAAAGACTTTTTAAATTTTAATTTAAAAGCCGTTCGACCAGTGGTAGGATGGTCCCCCCTTAAATGTGAGTCTTGGTCCTCCCAAGGTTTCTTCCTCCTCCTGCAGCTCTGAGGCAGTTTTTCCTTGCCTCAGCGCTCACTAGGGTTTCTGTGTTGTGTCATTTCTATGTTTAATCTTTTGCCTGACGCTTTGTCCTGTAATCATGTTTCTGTAAAGCTGCTTTGTGCCAACACCAGTTGTAAAAAGCGCTATACAAATACATTTGATTTGATTTGATTAGTTTGAATCCAAATAAATTAAGTCTGTTTTACATAAAATTGGATATTTCCAAACAATACTCAAACTATTTTGAGTTAGTTGAACATTTATGAGCACATTTACATTCAAACCGAGATCTTTGAGTTGAACCAACTTAACTGTATACCAATAATAACTGAGTTTAGTCTGTTGCCATTGGCAGCTTCGTTTTCCATTGGCTTCTGTCACAATCTATTTGCATACTGGGTGTGTCCAACAGTTTCTGACTAACACTCACCACCAGTGTGTAGTGATTCCCCCCGGGGCTACCTTAGATAAACTTGTAGATCATATATTATGATTAAAAGCTTGGTCTCTGTGTTGTAGCTGTAGAACAAGCATCATTTACTGAGCTGCAGTAACTCTGTGTTCTCGCTGTGCTCTCAGTACTTTTAATTCTTTACTGTTTCCATTCATCTACTTTTCTATGAGTATTTAAAAAAAAATTGTTGAATGAAACCAGAAAGAAGACTTAATACAAGTTCAGGAAAATATAAATTTTAAATATATATGTATATGTATTTGTTAAGTTCATTGTACTTAAAAATTATATTACATGAGCTTAAAATGTATTAGGTAATCGGTTACAACAAAAGTTTTGAGTTTAGTCAACTTATCGGGTTTTACAGTGTAGTAAAAGAAAATATATTTAGAAAAATGAGTCAATCAGGAAAAGCACTGTCTATGTTAAACCGTGAATTAGTATTCATGGCCACGCCCACCTCGGCTCGGAAACGCCCACAGACAGAGCTGAAGCCGGGCTGCAGCAGAGCCGACACTGTCTCTCGTAAGCTAAAGAGCTTATAGCTCTGTTTACAGCAGCTAGTTAATGTTAATGTTAGCTATCTTGTGTAAGTAACTATAGGTTTAAATAGGATCTCCGGTGGATTCAGTGTTTTACCGAGACCTTAAAAGAACACTAGGGAAGCACGGTTTAACAAGGTAGCTCAACTTGACAGACTCTGGGGCTTTGATGTGGTGAAACTGCCCAAGCACCCAATCAGCAAGTCGCACAGCGGCATTGAAACATTTCTCGGCCACAGGGGAGTCTGACGTTAAGCGAAGTTTAAGGGTTAACTCTATCTAGCACTCAGTGCTGTATCTTTATAACTAAGGCTGTATCTCTGAAAACCTTTTGTCCTTTTAGAGTTTTAGAGCTGTAAAATTGACTGTGGGGGAAGGCAGCAGGTTGCTGTTCTCTGCTGAAGTGCTGTTAGCCAATCAGAGGCGATATGTTTGCATGTATGAATATTCATGAGCAAGAGCCGAAAACCTGTCTTTCTTCAGAGACCTCTAATTCAGTGATCTAAAGCTAAAGGGCTAAATAAAAACACCTGAGCACTTCTTAAAAACAAAAAAAAACATCTCACAGGGCATTCATTCATACTAGAGACCAGAACTACACTGTTTAAAATGAATGAAAAAATGATGAAATGAGATCTTTAATACAGAATAATAGAAAGAAGAACTGGTATTTTGGCTCCTGAGCTCCCCCTACAGTTGGGGAGTAACAGATCTTAACTTAAATGGTGCTAATACAAATTGCACTGTGAGCTTTCCCTCACATGCACGTCATCACATGCTTTGCACGTGCACTTGCTAGCAAGCTGAAAGATACAAAGCCAGCATCTGAACTGTGGTGGAAGAATAATACAGTATAAAGAAGTTCTAAATCACTATATTTAGATGGTCCATTATTGGAAGCCTCATATATGCTCACTTAACATTAATCTAACGTTTACATGAATATATATTTATTTATTTAGTGCAACTGAACTCTAAACTGATCCTAATCATAATATTAGATTAATTACGTGATTAATTAAGAGAATTAGTTAGTTAGTAATTATTTTTGCGCGTTTTGAGCCCTGCAAGGCGTATTTTTTTGCGTCCTCTCGATACCAAAGACACACAGACGCCCTAAATCCAGCTGCGCGATACACAATTGACTGGTGCACTATAGATCACTAAAAAAGGGCCCAGAAAAATAAAATTCTTTCAGTATTTAAAAACTAATCATTATATCAATCAAGGGTGTCAAAAGTATTCACATTCATTACTCAAGTAGAAGTATAGATACTGGGGTTTTAAAATACTTGAAGTATCAACTCAAACTTTTTACTTAAAGCAGCGCTAGGTAGGATTCCCTTGATTTTTGATCTTTTTAAAGAAGTGAAATTACAGCTTGAAACTCACTGCAGTGCTGCATTGAGGTGTAATAGGAGGAATAGCGGTGCTCTCGTGTCTGTGCCGGAGCTCCTCCGAGCTCAAACCAGACTCTGTAAGTTTTCCGAGGCGGCTGCGACCAACGCTCGCGAGAACTGCAACCTGCTTTCCGACCTCTAACAGTTCTACAAGGACTACTGTTTCATTCTTTACAAACTAACATACAGACACTCTGGCAGAAGCTGAAAAGAGACCGAATATGTCTGCGAAAGCCAGAAAATGAGAAAGAGAAACTAATTCGCCTGAAACATTTATTACACTCTGCAACTGTAGGGGGAGCCCACGGGCACAAAATCTCAATCCTACCTAGTGGAGCTTTAATTAAAAGTGTAAAAGTACTGCTGTTAAAACTACTTAAAATATAAAAGTAAAAGTAATGTAAGGACAAAAATGACAGAAGCCTAGGCCGCACTACCGAGGCCTATAGTGCACTAAACCCCTGATGACTAGATGACTATAAGAACTGAAATGGTGCTTAAAAAAGTCTTCAGAGGAATGTTATATATTAAATATTAAATATTTTACAGACTCACACAGACAGCATCATACCAGCTGTAGACTGTAGATTTGCACAATGAACTCAAGTACCAGTCAAAAGTTTGGACACATTAATTTCTCTTTTTTTTCTACATTTTTTGCAGATTAATATTAAAGCATCAAATCTATGGTATATGAATTTACAGAGTTATGCAGTAAACAAAACAGAAAAATAGTCAACAAAATATATATGTTTTGTTTTATAAAGTAGAAGCTTTTGCTTTGATGCCAGTGTTGCCTACTCTCATGCAATTGTAAGCATAATCAAGATAATCCTCATTTTTTATTATTTTTTTATATATGTACAATTTTCATATTTTGAATTTAAATACTGCAGTTATGAAATTTAATTAAATATTGAGAATAATTACACTCTCTGTAAACACAATATGCTCTCAATTACATATTTATCACAATATGATTAAATATTGTCATATCACACAGCTCTAGTAGTACATTAAAATTGGTTTATGCAAACCGCTGCAAGCTAATTATGATTCATACCTATTATTCCATAACACCAAACACACACACACACACACACACAGACAGAAACACACACACACACACACACACACACACAAACCCATACACAGTCAGTCACACAGTCACACAGTAGTTCGTTTAATAGGTTAACACACTTTCCCACACACTGTTAGATCTGGTTTTGGTAAATGTGTCACAGTGGTGGAGCTCTGTGTGTGTGTGTGTGTGCGTGTGTGTGTGTATTTGTAAAACAGAGTAGCAGAAAGTTTGGCCTGCAGGAATGTGCTAATCTTCCCACCATTACAGAGCTGCAGATCTGGCAACATGCCCCAACTTTACTTGCAACTTTTTTTTACAGTTTTTAACATGATAAAAACTTCGCTACAGCATTACAGTGACCATCTAAAAAGATTTACTGTAGTTTTTACACAGTAAAAGCCTCTGTCTTGTGAGCCTGGCTGGACAAGATGGCCCAAATTATACATCACGTTATATTATTTCTTAATTTTGATCGAAACAATATGATTCAAGACCAATATGATCAACATAATTACACATAAAAACTAAGAAAAACAGCCAAAAACAGACGTCTATACCTACACTATTTATTGTAATGCATTTTTAAATTAGGGCTGCACAATATATCAATTGAGAATCGGCATCGCAATGTGCACAAGCAGAGTAGACACACCGCAGGCTCTGCAATGGGGGGCTCTATGATTTTTGCAATGCAGAGATCACAGACAAAATCAGGCTTGAAATTTATTTTAAATAATAAAACTAAAATATAATAAGAGAAAAAGCCCAAAAAAGGAAAATAAAACAGATCAGTATATACATATTATGCCACAACTGACTATTGCCCAAAATGTTAAATCCCAAAGTCAGATTATATTTTCATACACCAATTTTATATATATTATTAATATATTGTATATTGAAACATTAACATGTTCTTTAATATCGTAATATATATATATTTTAGAACAACATAATAGCACAAACCCAAATACTGTGCAACCCTTCGTGAAGTAGTGTACAGTGTAAAACATATTTTAAATATAATATAATGTTTACACATGTATATATCTTATATATATATATTGAATTATTTTGATTATTGCCCATCCCTTCTTGTGCACAAAATATGCTAGAACATGTACCTCTATTATATAGACACTTACAATATGCTGACAGGCAAAAAGTCATGGGAGAGCAGTGTGTTATTTATTGTAATTTTTTTTTGGCAGATTGGCCTAATATTATACAGGTCTAATATATAATATAAACAGGTCTAATATTATACCATTATATCATTTATATCATAATTTTAATGCAAAACTGTGGTATGTCCAAAACAGCTTTACTTTACTTTGAAAAGGGAAAAAAAATCCTTCTCAGCTTTTAATAGACATTAATGTAAAAATATTTTATTTTGGATCATTTTATTGGCCTATTCATTGCAAAAAAAAAGTAAAAAAAAAAAAATACTGACCTATATACGCATGTGTGTGTGTGTGTTATGTAAGTACTGTATTCCTAACCTCAGTCAGGTGATGCCAACCCTTCGCCCAGTGACTCTCACTATACTGTAATCATAAAACTGTCTAGACACAGAGAGATCATGAACTGAAGTGGAGCAGAGGAGATTTTATACAGTGCTTAATCATTTATTCAATTTATTATTCTGTTTAATTAGGTCAAAATATACACTGTGTAAAATGTATCTGGTGAACTGGGGTAAAATAAAAAATCAAATAAATAAAACTACACTGTAAATATGGTTCATCCCTTCAATCTTAAACACTTAATGTAGACAAAAAAACTTTAAAATTGGCATATTAAACTCAAATTAAATAATGATCGGTTCGGGGTATTTACTTAAGTATTAGTTTTTGTGGTGAAATGGACATTAAAAAAAGTACATAAGCTGCAAGGTCTGTCACAATAATCACAATTTAACGGTTTATTGTTCAATATATGGACACATTTCAATCCTTTTTTCTGACATTAATATTGCCTGTTATTATGCTTAATTAAGGATATTTATTACAAAAACTGTACAAATATCCTAATGTCTATATATTCTTAATATATTAAAGGTTGAAAGACACAAGTTTTTTTCATGGCAAAGTTAAAATGTATTTCGAAAACGAGAATGTAACACACCCTCATTCTTAACGGCTAAAATAAATCAACCTATCACCACCAATCACCACACAGACTGACCTGTTCCTGGAAGGCGGCTTTTCAGTACACAGACACACACACACACACAGATGCACACAGAGACACAATGACACACATTGACAGACTGACAGACAGATAGATAAACAGACACAAAAACAGAAACACACACACACAGAAACACACTCAGAAACATACACGGAAAAACACATAGAAACCACATGCGTACACAGATGCAGAGACAGAGAGACATACAGACAGAGAAACACAGAGACAAAGACACACAGACACACACAGAGACACACATACAGACACACCACAGACACAAGCACAGACATGCACAGAGACACACACAATTACACACATACACAGACAAACAGAAACACAGCAGAAACACAAGTGCACACACAGACACACACACACATGCACACGCATGCACACATGCACACACAGACACACACACACATGCACACGCATGCACACATGCACACACAGACACACACATGCACACAGGCAAGCACGAACACACACACACATGCACACACACATGCATGCACACACACACACACACACATGCACACACACACATGCATGCATAAACATGCACACACGGACACACACAGACATGCACACACATGCATGCACACACACACAGACACACACACACATGCACACACAGACATGCATGCATAAACATGCACACACGGACACGCACAGACATGCACACACATGCATGCATAAACATGCACACACATGTACACACGGACACACACAGACATGCACAGACATGCATGCAGAAACATGCACACACGGACATGCACAGACATGCATGCAGAAACATGCACACACGGACATGCACAGACATGCATGCAGAAACATGCACACACGGACACGCACAGACATGCATGCAGAAACATGCACACACGGACACACACAGACATGCACACACATGCACACACGGACACACACAGACACATGCACTCACACACAGACAGATGTAAAATCTCCAGAAAGGTAAAACATAGTAAAACACAAAATTATGAAATCTGAATAAAAGAAACGACAGAGTACAACACTGCCATCTAGTCGGCACTGTTTAACCAAAACACAAAATGAAACACCCATCTTTACATCTACGATAATAAATAAATATCAGTAATGTATTTTTTAAAAATCGATACAGTATTGCAAAACGAAACATTGCAATACTTCGATATATTGATATATCTAAATAGTAGCTTTATTTACGATCATTTTACAGTGAAAAAGGGCCCTAGACTGTACTTTATTAAGCGTAATTCCCTACAGATCAAATAGTTTGGATCAATATTTAAGATATATTGCCCAGCCCTGATTGCAGCTGCTCAATGTAAGTTATTATTGTTGTTGTGCAGAAGCCTGGCCTGTCCTTGGCCTCATTCCTACTGACCCTGTTCATCCGAACGAGCTACTGAAGCCAGTTCCCACACACTCCAGCAGCTGACCTCCAACCCTGAGCCTCCAGCTACTGCTCCTGCTCCATCTCCTGCTTCTCCTCCATCTCCATCTCCTGCTCCATCACAGAGACGCGGCGGAGGAGCCGAAGCAGAGCTGGATTATCAGATAAAGCAGAAGCTCCGGGTGAAGATGAGCAGGCACTGGGCTGTCAGCAGATCTGACACATGGCTGTTCTTTTTTTTTGTGCTGCAGGCGGAGCCACCTTTACTCCAACTTTACACAGTAACGAGCCAGAAAACGCATTAGGAGACACCCATCACCTGGCCACGCCCCCTGGCCTTTACTTATTGATCAGCTTTGATTAAAAGTGTCAGTCAGGTCTTGATGGGTTGGGGTTAAAGGTCAGGAAAGTGTTGCATGTGCACAAGGTCGAGAGAGAAAAAGAAAGATAGATAGATAAGGAGAGACAGTTCTCATTTGTTTTTACTACAGAAGACAATATATGTTGCTTAAGTCATGTGTGCGTGTGTGATGTAGTTTAATCAGTTTAACAGCTTAATATATTTCCCCATTCATTACATATACATATATTCATTATATATATATATATATATATATATATATATATATATATATATATATATATATATATATATATATATATATATATATATATATACACACACACATATATAAATATATATATATATATATATATATATATATATATAAATACAGGAATAATAGTGGGGAACTCAAAATCTAATGTAATCAAATATATCTACATTTTCATTTATATAGTTGCATGGCAGTTGCAAAACTATACACAAATATTCCAATTTAAACAAAACAAATACAAGATTTTTTTTACCCATCACGTCAACAATTTTTGGTAGACAATATATTTATATTTTCCCAGAAACTATAAACAATTTTCTTGCTGGGCGATATGGCCCTAAATTAATATCACGATATTTCATGGTATTGTTGCGATTATGATGTTCTTTTTGATATGACAACATTATTAATTAAAATATATATATATATTTCAAAAATACAATAGTGCAAGAAAATGAAAATATTAAAAAATATTAAAAAATACAAGAATTTGATCAGATTTGTAACAGAAGTCAATGATCCAGAATGTCATGATACTAAAAATGCACTCCAAATATCCAGGATTAAAGAAAAATAAATGATACTGGACAGATATAGTCTCTAGTGGATACATGATGGGAAATTAATTTCCTTTTTCTAAAAACGTAGTCTAAAACGTAATCTAAAAAGTAGTACCCTGATGATTAGTGGTGGGTGATTTGGCACCATATTTCAGGGTACAATATCATTCACGATATTCAAAAATGTTGGCAATATTATTGCGTACGATACTAACTGGATTATATAAAAAATGTAAAATGATTTATAGCCTTGATGGAATTAGTTTCTCAGGGGGACGTCTGTGAAAAATATTTCACACTTCTTGATAAAACTCCTGCATCCGGACTGCAATTGAAAAAACAGGAGGACCAGTGAGTTTTTAGGCTTTTTCTCGGTCACATGACTTTGCGGCGTTCAGTAGCTCCTCCATTTCAACTCGCTGTTGTGTTTTTCCGGGGATCTCCGTAGAAACGCGCGCCCAAAGTGTAATTGCGGTGCGCGGCAGTGGACAAATAGCTATTTTATTAAACGTGAGGAGACGAAACTCAGAGATGTGAATCCGGACGGGACTAAAATTACTGGAGGACCAGAGTTCAGCTAAAAACAGTAGATAATTCAGCCTGTAATTTTCTCAGAAGACCTCTGAGAAAAACATGTTTATGGTCGTTCCGGACAGGAATAAAATCACAGAGGACCCCCCTATAAATGAGAAAATGACCCCAGAACCCCCTGAGAAACTAATCCCATCTGGATAGAGCTTTAGACTGTTTTTATTAGTCCACTAAACCCCAGAAGATGTCATAAGGAGTGAACCCAGGAACAACATGAATAATATATAGGACAGAATCCAGTCCTTTAAAATATATACTAGCCTAGCCTAGTTTCATACTCAACTGGATGAAAAAAATAAATACATATAAATAAAATAAATAAATACAGAAATCACATGACTGCTGGTCTGACCCTCACCCCTCTCACTCTCTCTTTCTCTTTTAATCATTTACTCACTCACTCACTCACTCCCTCTAACAAGATTAGAGGAGCATTCAGGACCACCGGACCACACAGAGACCCCATTCACACTCACACTGCCCCTACTACAGAGATCTCAGCAGCCCCATCATCTCATTCATCTACACTATTACTCTCTATTCTATTACTCTGTATTCTATTACTCTTAATTCTCAAATTAATTCGATTACCTGAATGACTGTTTAAATGCAATATTCAATATTCAAAATTCGATTATTGAGAAAGTCCCTTAAAATGACATTACAGCTGAATATTAGTGGTATATAATATAGATCAAACACTATGATATGTGATAATGCTGGTAAATATCCAGGATAAATAAAGATCATAGATTAGTTTAAGTTCCGCAAAAAAAAAAAAGAAAAATTAGCTTTTTTGAAATGTATTTTTCTCAAGTTATGTGGTTGTATGATGTGAGGTTCACTGTGAAACTTTGCCTCACACTACCACACTTTACCTCTGCCTCACCCTAACTCATTCGGTGATGCTCAGCCACACTCTACCTCACTCTACTAGGGCTGCATCTAATGATTATTTTAGTAGTCGACTAATCTGCTGATTATTTTTCAGATTAATCGATTAGTCAACAGTTATTTCTGCCATGCCCTCCCTCTCTGCTTTCTGTGGGTATGGCTTCTGTTTCTAGCTTTCACTATTGGTTCAAAAACGATAGAAAAAGCTGAACGTGGGATTTAAATGCCCTTCAAATGTCCAGAACATTTTGTGATTGGGTACTTTTGGAGACACAGGCCGAGTTGAGTGTTACCTGAATAACATTGTGTTTTTGTCCCCAGTAATTTGCGTAGTGCTACTAATTGATGATTGGTCGACAACGAACATTTGGAGTCGACAAATTTTTATAACCGACATTGTCGATTATATCGACTAATCGTTGCAGCCCTACACTCTACCACACTTGACCTTGCCTCTGCCTTTACTCTACTTTGCTCTCATGCTCTACCACGCTCTACCTCGATTTTCCATGCTCACTCAACCTCACTTAACAATACTACGACACTTTACCTCTGCCTCACTCTTCCTTGCTCTCACTCTGCTATGCTCTAGCACACTGTACCTCTGCTTCACTCTGCCTCGCTCTACATTGCACTACCTCTGCCTCACTCTACCACACTCAACCATGCTCTACAACACTTTAACACTGCCTCTTATTATCTCACTCTGCCACACATTACATTTGCCTCATTTTATCTCTGCCTCACTCTGCCTCATGTCATGTAATCACAGTCTGCAATGTAAAAAGCTAATATCTGTTGCTGATTGCAGGTAATATACTTTGAGATTAATTTGCTCTTAGTCACAATAGTATAGCAGCTTTTGTTGTGTTCATCATGAAATCTCATATCGTGATCACGATAGAAATCTGATTTATCGTACAGCCCTAGTGATTATGTAATTACACTAAAGCCAATCTCTTATTTCTCTCCCTCACTCTCTCACACACCTGCAGCATCTCCTCTTCCAACCGGCCAATTGAGCTCAAAGCCCTTGGTCTGAAGACATCAGACTAAATTATAGAGCTGACAATAGAGTTGTAGAAACACGACCGCAACCCAATCCGAAGCTGCGAAGGTCCAGAGTGCTGATAAACCAGAACGCTGCAGCAGCACAGGCTGATCCTCAGAGCCCTGTTCTCTCTGCTCGTCTCTCTGTGCTTTTCCACACTCTGAAAGGGAAGAGGACAATTACCTGCTAATCTCCATCTGAGCTGGAACATTACGTCCCCTCTAACGAGCCGGCCACGGCCTGAGCAGCAGCGCTGAGAACAAATCAGGCCTTCTCTAAACGTCCCTCAGGCCTCCAGCAGCTCAGCTAGAAAATGGCTATACTGAATTATATTCCACAGGTAATCCTTCTTCCTGCATGTAGATGTATTAGAAGGCTAGGGGCAGAGTGAGGTAGAGAAATGTAACGTGAGGTACAGTGAAGAAAAGTAAGACATAGTGGCAGCGTGAGACAGTAAGTTAAAGAAAGATATAGGGAGTTATTGGAAGTTTGAGTGAGGTAGAATGTTGGTAGAGTGTGGTAGAGGGAGGTAGGTTGAGCTAGAGGTAGAGAGAGGCAGAGTGAGATAAAGCAAGGCAGCATGAGATTTGTTTGAGGTAAAGTGAGACAGAGCAAGGTAGAGAAAGCCAGAATGAAGGACAGTGAGGTAGACAGAGGCAGAGTGAGGTAGAGCAAGACAGGGGGAGATACAGAAAGTTCAAGTGAGGTAGAAATGGGAGAGGTGAAGCAAAACAAAGCAAGCTAAAATGAGCTAGAATGAAGGAGAGTGAGGTAGACAGAGGCAGAGTGAGATGGAGTGAGGTAGAGCAAAGTTGAGTGAGGTACAATGTTGGTAGAGCAAGGCAGAGGGAAGTAGGGCGAGCTAGAGAGAGCTAAAGCAAAGAAGGCTAAGGCAGAGGAAGCTAGAGTGAGGTAGAGCAAGGCAGCGTGAGATTGAGTGAGGTAAAGGAAGGTAGGGTGAGCTAGAGTGTGGTAGAGAGAGCGTGAGGTGCAGTGAGAAAAGCAAGGAAGAGTGAGGCAGAGCAAACTAGAGTGAGGTAGAGCGAGGCAGCATGAGGTTAAGTGAGCCAGAATGAAGAAGAGTGAGGTAGAGTTGAGGCAGACAGAGGCAGAGTGAGAAAGTGAGTGCGAGTTATGTAGAGGGAGGTAGAGTGGTGAGGTAGTGTGTGGGCAGAGTGGGGTAGAGTGAGCCAGAATGAAGGAGAGTGAGGTAAACAGAGGCAGAGGGAGGTAGAGTGAAGTTGAGTCGGGGAGAGTGAGGTAAAGGTCCACAATGAATGCTCATTTCAAACTACTTCGTATCCTTGGGAAAATAAGTACTAGTGCATCTAACCAGGTGCAGAAAAACCCATTCAGGATCTTTATTTATCATATTTCAGATATATTCAGATATTCAGCAGCATTATCACACATCACATTTTTCTCACCGCCACATTTATACACCCCTAATATGTACAGTACATGACCTCAATCATTTTTACCATGTCAGGCCTACTGGATGCAGCACACTACACTACACTACACTACTTTGTATACATCAAAACAACAACAGCCAACACTAACACAGGACCACCGGGCTACCATGCATCAAAGTGTAAAATTCACAAGAAATCAAAGAGGAAGTGTGCAGAGTGAGGTGTGATTTGTGAATGACTAATTAATTGCAAATATGTGATCAACAGGGTCCTTTCTGACTGAGCCAGCGAGCCCACCACAGCGCAGGTGCCAATAAAAAGACACTGAGTGTTTTGTTGCCTGAGCACCCGATGCAAAACAGAGAGAGAGAGAGAAATAAAAGATTGAGAGAGAGAGAGAAAGAGAGAGAAAGAGACAGAGAGAGAAGGAGAGAGATGCACTTAAGATGATTCAATCACTCATTTTTAGTTTTAGGAAGAAAGGTCATACTACACTCTAGGGGTGTGCAATATTATATTGTATACAAAATATCGTGACACAGAAATATCGTCTAAAAATGTAGTGCATTCTCAAATTAGATGTAATTATTAGACAATTCTGACATAATTGCTACTATTAGATAGAATTGTAAGAATTTAAGGTGCAACGTCCTATTTTATTAACCCTTGTGTGTTTTCATTTTTCATCAAATGATACTAAAAAAAATATTTGTTCTAACTCAAACTCATTGGCATTGGATCATTTTAAGTGAAAAACATCAAAACACATTTTCGATAAACACACACTGTACTACATTTATATATCACCTTACACATTTATATTACATACAGTATGTTTGGGGCTAATAAACATTGCTTCATTTGTAAATTTGAAACTAAACAAATTTTCTACTCATATCTTGAGTTTAATTCATTTTCTTTTACATTTTATTTAAAAAATAATAATAAAAAAAGAGTAGCACTTTTTGAAAGAAATGTAACATAAGAAAGGTAAAGGGCAAATATTAACCATGTAAGCTTGTGTTTATATTGCTTGCAATTTAGGTGAAGCAAGCATGTGTAAAGCATTTTAATGTAAAATTGATTAATTTTGCTGAATTAAATACAAGTAACAAAGTAAACGAGTAACAAAAAATATGAACACCACACAAGGGTTAAACGCTATCAGCATAAAGACAGTCCTGCTCCCTCCTGCACCTCGGCTGCATTGGGTTCGCGGCTCTCCGGGCTATTCTCAGCTCTCAGTCTGAACTTTAAAACAGTCAGACATTTTCATTTCTCTCAGCCTTAACTGCACCGGTTGTCTTCTTAATTCGATTCCTCAGGCCAACAATTTCTGCCCATAAATAACACCAGTATATTCCTCCTCCCAGCACTTCCAGCGCTTCATCCAAATTGGAAAACAATTTAATCCAGTTTCAGCTTTACAAAGGCAAATGGGGCCCTTACCAAACATAAATCACTAAATCACATTAGGGCCCTTCTTTGTAGCCCTATTAGGCTTCTCACGCAGGCAGACAGACAGGCCTCCATCACAGTAAACTGCTGCCAGAAACATTCTGACAGATATACAGTAGATTAGAGAGTTTAGAGTCTTTTTTATCCTTTTATTTAGAAATAAAGGCCCATCATACTAAAGCAGATCTTATATTAAATACATAAAATGCTGTTTCCCATCAAAATGAACATTAGAATCAGAAGAAGCACCCTAACAGAAGAAGATATTTTACATTACTTTAGTGATTCAGTTCAAAATGTTCAAAACTCATTTATTATAAAGATGTATTAAACACAGAGTGATCTATTTTAATTAGGTAGATGTAGTATCAGTGCATCTCGGTGGATAACAAAAATGGCACGGATTGGTCAATGGGTGGCGCTATAACAAGAAAAGTTATATATATATATAGTAGGGGTGTCACGATTCTCTAAATCCTCGATTCGATTTTATTTCCGATTTTAGGGTCACGATTTGATTCGATTCTCGATTTTATTTATTTATTTTTTTTACAGCAGAGAGGCCTATGCCAGTTTTAGATTAGTCTATGGTCAGTCATTGGTTTGATTAATTATCTTACTTCAAAAGGTGGGCTTGATATAAGTGATGCAAAGTGATACAAGTGATCTGTAACACACCACATTAGGCACTAATGGTCAAATTTAAATAATTTAATTAAGATATATATGTAATGCCATCTAGTGGCTTTTTTTGGTAGCAGCAGTGTGCACTATTAAAACAGCAATGTGCAACATAAAATAAATAATAAAAAAATACAGAAACAGTCATGTACAAAATAATAGAACAATTAGAGCCTTAACAAACTGAACTCTATTCTACTGTAACAGTTAAACATGAAAAATAAGACTTTAAGACTTTTTCAGTCCCTGAGAAGGGGAAGGAAAGTTTTTTTCTTTAATAAAGATATATTATTAACTTTATCTGAGAGAAAGATGCTCCTTAAGGTACCAAAACTATTAACATATTTGAGGCTAGACAAAACAATTGTTATTTTTATATTTTTAAGTTTTTCTTTAAGAAGATGAGAATGTCCACATTCTCTGGAGAAAGAGCTGCTCTTTGAGCAGTCAGAGTGACCGCGGCGTTGGCTACTGTGTGCTGTGCCATTTGCGTAGCTTAGCGTGAGGAATCGTCAATCCTCTTTTTGACTTCAAGGCTCGAGACCATGACATAATTTCGATCGATTTCGATGAAATATCGAAATCGTGACACCCTAATATATAGTTTTCACATTTTGCTCAATAACTCCAAAACCATAAGACCTACATTCAAAATTCTTTTTTGCTAAAATCCTTGGGTCAATACCTACAACTTTGCAATTTGGACCATGCACTTCCGCCCACTTCGATTTTTTGCTAATTTGCATTATATGCGAAACATACTTTTGCAAACTAGTCCTAGGAATTTTGACCAATCCTGACATGTTTGGTATTAAAATACTCGTGAGAACACATTCAACAAAAAAAGTTGATATCTGTAAACAATATGGCCACCATATGCAAATGAGTCTTTCTGGATATATGCCCCATTCACTCCAACAGTTGAATCTGGAACACTGTTTCTCAGCAACAGTGCAACTTAGTAAGCTGAAACTTTGCATACAGAATCCATTATACAAACTCTGATGGATATTTAAAGGACAACTTCATTAATCAAAATGGCTGAACACCATCCACCAATCAGCATTCAGCAGGAATTTTGGCTGGCTTTCTGAACACAACTTTGTGAACATACTGGTTGAAGTCTCCTAATCAAAAAACAGTAACATATAGACGCCTTTTGACTAATTCACTTTGATTTAACTCGCTTGATGAATTTTCTACAAAGTTCATTAGATTTGTATGTGAATTTAAGCCTATGCTTTACAATAATAAAAGACTTTTAATAATCTAAAAATGTGACCAAGTGTCTCAAATATATTATATTGATTATACATCACCATTCTACGCTCTAGTAAACACCATTGTGTCGCTTGGTGCTTGAACACGCTGATTGTCGCTTGTGGATATATTTTCTTTTATTGTTGATTATTATGACTTACAGCCAATGAAAACCCCAAAAAAATCAGTATCTCAGAAAATTAGAATACTACATAAGACCAATTGGTAGTTTTGGCAGTGTGCCAAATCCTGCTGGAAAATGTTTACCCTTTTATTTAGAAACAAAGGCCCTTCATACTTCAGCAGATCTTATATTAAATACATTAAATGCTGTTTCCCATCAAAATGATCTTTATAATCTGAAGTAGCACCCCAACAGACTAAGATATTTTACTTTATTTTAGTAATTCAGTTCAAAATATGAAACTCATATATTATATAGATGTATTAAACACAGAGTGATCTATTTTAAGCGTTTATTTATTTTATTGTTGATAATTATAACTTACAGCCAATGAAAACCCCCAAAAAATCAGTATTCCAGAAAATTAGAATATTACATAAGACCAATGGTAGTTTTGTCAGTGTGGGCAGTGTGCCAAATCCTGCTGGAAAATGTTTACCCTTTTATTTAGAAACAAAGGCCCCTCATACTTCAGCAGATCTTATATTAAATACATTAAATGCCGTTTCCCATCAAAATGATCATCATAATCAGAAGAAGCACGCCAAAAGATAAAGATAAGCCAGACCTTCCAGCCAGACAATCAAGAGATCAAAGATTAAAGTGGAAACGGCCAATAGAAACCCCAGTCTATAAAGATAAAACTGGGCTAATGTGCAGAACTCATGTGAAAAAGGTGTTAACTGCTCTAAACCAGCTCAGAATAATGCAAATCTCTTTCTACTGTTAGCTAATTATTACCAAATACAACCAAACAGGGCTCGGGCCTCTGATTAATAGTCGAACTCCAACTGCACAGGAAATCTGAGGCAATTAAAAACACCTCTCACAAACATAAAACTAAAATTTACTCTAAAAAACGTAACTCTCAATTCCTCAACTCCATATTATTGAATATATATATAAAGTATTTAAAATTAAAAACTCTAAAAACACTTAATCAACTTCGATATGCAACTTAAAAAAAAACTAAACTCCTCAAATTAAAACATTTGTCACACCTTCCAATGCTTCTACTGACTTTTCCACCTTCACAAACTCCAACTCCCAGAATGCACCTCTCAATCCTGTGTCTCAGCCAGCCAATCAGCACCTGATTGTTAGATCTGCTTCTGTGTTCTGAGTAATTACTGGGGGTTTTCTATGTATAAATACAAGTCTGTTTGTCCGGTTTCTCGCGAAGTATTGCCCCTGTTATTCAGCTGCATACCGAGCGTTATTTCTTTGATTATCTATTTCCGTGTATGACCTATTTTTTGGCTTTTGTCTCTGATTTTGTCTTGCCCTTTTGGTTAGTTCATTTGGCTGTTTTGTTCTGGTTTAGACCCTTATTTCCTGTTTATTGTTTATCCCTTTTGGACTGTGATTTGGCTCTGATGTTTTGGTCTGTGTTGTTTGTGTTTTGTACTGTTGTTAGTACTCAGTTTAAGCTTGTTGGTTTGGCTCTGTTTATTAAAACCTCTCCTGATTTTTACTGCAAGCGTCTCACTCCTGTCTGTGGCGTCACAACATTAACCTCAAATCGCTTCTTTAAATACTGATTTAATTTAAATGAAATAAAAGAAAAAAGAAAAACAGTACAAAACACAACAACTGCTTAAACTCAAATTCAACCCATGCTACTGTCTCATATTATTGGAAGAAGTTACAATCTAAAGGATTTTAGATTAGGGAATCTAAAAAACACTAAAAACACACCTCCTCAATCTAAAATCTACCTTAAATCTACCTTAAATTACATAAAATGCAAAAAGAGAAACACAACTCAACTTAACCCCCAACTCCCACCTTTATTACTGAATTAATTCATATTACGTCAAATTTAAAACACTTAATAAAACATGTTAACTTCTCAAGCTCAACTCCAAACTCAACTTCTACCTCAAATATGGATTATTATTATTATTATTATTAAATACCTGGTCAAAATAAGGTTTACCACTTACTATGGTAATAAAAACACCAATCCAACCAAACTTAAAGCAGGTTTGGGTCTTATTATTGAGCAAAAACACATAAAAACACTCCTCACTAACTCAATTCCTACCTCCAAATCCTAAAATTTAGATTTAAATATATGTATAATATTAAAACGCTAAAAATAACTCCCCAAACTCAGATCATACTGAACACAAAAATTGATTATTATCAATAAATACAATTTACTATGGGAAAAAAACACCAATTCAACCAAATTTAAGGCAAGTTTGAGAAATTTTATTTTATTATTATTGAGCCCAAACACCTAAAAACACATTAACTTCTCAAACTCAATTCCTCCTGACTTTTATTTTAATTACTGAATTACTGATTGCAATTCAATCCTAAATCAAAATCATACCTCAAACTACATCTACAACTACAAAACAGGCCCTCATCTCCTACCTAATGTTCCTGGAAGTTATTGTTTTATTATATTTAAATTATAGACCAGTATAAAACACTAAAAAACAACTCAACTACTCAAACTCAACTCATAATGAAACACAAATACAGATTATTTTAAATACCTGCTCAAAATAAGGTAAACCTCAAAAACAAACTCAATTCCTCACACCTATTATTACTGAATGTATTTAAACTATTAAATTAAAAAAAAAAACACCTCAAACTCAACTATAAACCCAAACCTGCTCAAAATAAGGCCATCTACTTATTATGGTAATAAATACCAATCCAACCAGTCGTATTAGTACACTAAAACACTTAATATTCAACAGTTTATCTACTCAAACTCAATTCCCACAGCATAGTGTAGATTTTTTTATTATAAAATCAAAACACCTTAAACTCAACTATAAACCAGCGAATTAACTTCTATATCATATTCTGACATTTAGATTTAAATTATAGAACTTTAAAAACAGTAAAAAAATATATAAATCCAATCCAACCAAACTCAGAACCAGTTAGACCCATATTATTGAGTCACAACATTTTTTTAATTACTTTGAAAAATACTGAATTTATTTAAATAACAAAAGAAAAACACCTCAAACTCAACTGTGAACCAAACCTCAATCCAACTCCTATCTCATATTGCTGGAATTTAGGTCTAAATGAAATAACATAAAATAAAAACACCTCAACTCATACTAAAAACAAATACATTTGTCAAAGACCTGTTTAAAATAAGGTCAACCATTTAATGCAGCAATTAACACCAATCCAAAATACTTAAAAAAATTAACTCCTCAAACTCAATTCCTTCCACTTATACCTGAATTTATTTTGATCACAAAATCAAAAACACCTCAAACTCAACCTCAACTCAGAATTCTACCTCACAGTGCTAAAATTTTGATTTAAATGATATAAAAAAAACACCTTAACTCATACTTAACACAAATACGATTCTCAAAAGACCTGCTCAAAATAAGTCAACTATTTAACATAGCAATTAAAACCAATCCAAGCAAACTACTCCAACTCCAAAATACTTAAAAAAATACTTTTTTAACTCTTCAAACTCAATTCCTGCGAAATATTACTGAATTTATATCCATTATAAAATCAAAAACACCCTGAACACAAATACGATTCTCAAAGACCTGCTTAAATTAGGTCAACCATTTAGTACAACAATTAACACCAAACTACTCCAACTCCTCAAACTAAATTTCTTCCTTAAATTGCATAATTTATTTCAATAACAAAAAAAAATCAAAAACACTTAAAAACTTAAGCTCAACTAAAAAAACTCTACCTTATATTGCTGAAATTTAGAATTAAATTATAGAACATTAAAAACATACAAAAAACAACTCAACTCATGATAATATATTAAATACAGCAATTAACACCAATCCAACCAAACTAAAAAAAACAATCCGAAATACTTAAAAAAAAACACTTTAACTCCTCAAACTCAATTACTATCAATACAACATCAAAAACACCTCAAAACTTAACCTTAACTCGTAGAACTCTACTGCATATTGCTGAAATTTAGATTCAAATTATAGAACATTAAAAGTCTATTAAAAGTCTAAGCACAACTCAATTTATGATAATACATTAAAAATATTAAAAACAAATAAAACTCCAGAGGTTTTCTTACCTTCTCTTCTCTTTCTCTGAGGTCATGGTTGAGTCCTGTGGGAGAGAAGATCCAGCTCGAAGAACGTCCTTCACTCAACTCTATTCAAGTCAACTCTGTTCAACTCAACTCTATTCAACTCAACTCTGTTCAACTCAACTCTATTCAAGTCAACTCTGTTCAACTCAACTCAGTTCAACTCAACTCTAAACAGCAACTCAACTCAACTGGAACTCAGAACATCCACCAGTGGTTATCTCCCCTGCTGAGGGTCCATGCTGAGTCCGGGGGGTTTGTGCGGTAGTTCTCCGGTACTGGTACCGGTACCGGTACTGGTGCTGGTGGGATTGGTCGAGTGCAGTCTCAGAACACTGCCGAGGATCGCACTCCCTCTCCCAGTCTGAGCTGCTCCTCTCTCCGGGCGCTTTAAAGGTCGATAGCGCTCTGAGCTCCAGCTCCGTGTCCTTTACTGCTGTTTAGCTGGGCTTCAGCCAGTTCCCCCACAGCCCACCCGCATTCAGCACCCAACCCCACCTGTACTCAGCACAGACCCCGCCCCCTCAACCTCTATTGGCTGGAATGGTAGACTCTCAAAGGTAGAGCGCTCAAAGGCAGGGCTGGAAGGGTGAACTGCTAGCCAATCAGAGAGCGACAAAAATATTCAAGCAGCCAATCACAATTTAGAAGCCACTCCCACTCCAGGGAGAAATATCACAACAGCACCAGCCAATCACAGCAGAGTGAACTCTAAATGATATTGCTTTAGTTTAAAGTTTAAACCATTAGATATATAGATAGAAACTCAACTATAAACCAGCCAATCAACTCCCACCTCATATTCCTGAAATTTAGATTTAGATTGTACAATAGAATAGAATTAATAAACACTAAAAAACGCATCAACTCCCCAACCTCAACTCAGCTCATACTGAACACAAATATGGATTATCAATAAATACCTGCTCAAAATATTAATTAACACATGGCTCAATAATAATGAGCCATGACAATAATGTCAATAATGACAATGACTCCTAATCATCCTTTTAGACCCTATTTATGTTGCTGGTAAAATAATAATAATAATAATAATAATAATAATAATAATAATAATAATAATAATAATAATAATAATAATATGCAAGTTTCACTCCTTTAAAGATAAATCAACACTGATCATCAATATTTAGACATTGGGCCTGGAATATAAAATAATAAAAAATGTTTATATATCTTTAAAAATGACAAAGTCGACATGCTAGCTCTCTAATTGCTAAATAAACACAAAAAATGGAAAAAATAAGAAACCACTTAAAAATGATGAGTTTCTTTGATTTTACCAAATTGAAAACGTCTGGAATATAATCAAGAAGAAGATGAATGATCACAAGCCATCGAACCAAACTGAAGTGCTTTAATTTTTGCACCAGGATTGTAAAGTATAAAGTTATCCAAAAGCAGTGTGTAAGACTGCTGGTGGAAAACATGCCAAGAATTATTTTCTTTCACACATCTATCATCTATAAGTTGAAAAACTATTTTTTATGTCATTCAATCTTATAGGCAATATGGTAAAACATATATATATATATATATGTATATATATATACATATATATATATTCTTTAAGTGCAATAGCACACAAATTCAGCTTTTAATTAAATGAAATAGCATTGCTGTTCCCCTAAATGAGCTGCTGGTGTATCTTTACAGCGGGAACACGCAGGTCAGTATCTGTTTCTGCTGAGACGCACAAAATCTCCGCACTGTTAAGATACGAACGTGCCAAAGTCAGAGCACATCTGGTTATTAAAGGGAAAGACAACTGGCACTCTGGTTTACATTGGTTTATTTCACGTTATGCCCAAAACACACCCATGATTAATTCAATGATTTAGTGCATGTTTTAAGCCGTGCAAGGCATACTTTTCCTGTCGTTACGATAGCAAAGACACACTGACACGCCCTAAATCAAGCTGCGTGATGCACAATTGATGTCTCGCCTATAGATCAATAAAAAAGGGCCAACAACGTTAAAACTGAGAACACTCTCAACAAGTGACCTATAAACCATCATACTGTAAATCAGAGATCAGATGTTTGCTGTATTAAAACTACTAAGCTTTCTAAGAATCTCTGCCTCACCTTTTTATAGAGGTGATTCACAATTATCTAAGAAGCGAGTCTTAAAAAAGTCTTTACAATGATCCACTTTTATTACTTTACTTTACTTTTCCTAAAATCATTTTTATAGACTTAATGCAACATTAATTTGTCACGTTTTTACAATCTAACAAACAATTAAAGCAAACAAAAAAAATGGAGTAAAATTTACTTGAATAAAAGTTTCGCAACTTTCTGCATGTGCTTTTCTTAAGTAAATTTAATTAATTAAGTAACTTCAAATCGGTTTCAAGACTTAAATGTTACATTTCTGCATACAATATTATCTAATTACAATTACTTAATTTATACAATATTACTCAAGTAATTTATGATACATAATATATTATTCCTGAAATTTAAATATTTTTAGTTAAAACACACATATTACACTGTCTCAACTCATGGATGGGAAGTAATACATTCTTTTTAGTATACTAAATTATATTAAGTATACTACAAATACGTTTTCAGTAATATTGTATAAATGAAGTAATTGTAATTAGGTAATATTGTATGCAGAACATAAGTAAAGTGTACTAAAAGAAAGGATTGATTCAGTAAAAATAAATGAAGTAAAGTTTACTAAAAGAAAGGATTGATTCAGTAAAAATAAATTAAGTAAAGTTTACTAAAAGAAAGGATTGATTCAGTAAAATAAATGAAGTAAAGTTTACTAAAATAAAGGATTGACTGAAGTTCAGTTCACTTATTTACTCTATGTAACATTAAAGTCTTGAAACTGAGTTGATGTTACTTAAATTTATTTGAAATTAAATTGACTTAAAAAAAGCAAATGCAGAAAGTTGCGAAACTTTTTTGAAGGAAATTTTACTCATCATTTTTTTCAGTGTATGACGTGAACACTGAATACAACCAATCCATTAGTCCACACCCAAGAAGCTAAATTTAGAAGTCATTTGATTGGACGAATGCAGTAATACCCCATCAGTCATGCCTGACAGGGGGAAACTGTATTTCCTTTATCTGACGCTGATTAAATAAACATATCTGCCTGTGTGCTGAGAGATAATACTAACACTGTTTAACATTTCCTTCCAAGAAGAAGGAGAGGCACACCTGACTGACCTGGATTTACACCTAAACATCTAAACATCTGATCATCTGACCATCTAACCAAACCAGCTCAACAGCACTTTCACTGTAGAATGTAGAAAGCGTTTTCACACCTGTAGTTGTTCTATAGTTTCTATGATCCGGATCAGTTGATGAGTTTGTTTATTTGGAGCATTTTTTCTACCTCTGTTTGGTTTGGTTTCACACAGGCATAAAAAACCTAAACGCACCAAAATACCCACCAATAAACCACACAAGCATATCTTCTCCTCTGATTGGTCAGAGCTGTCTGGCGCAGGAGCAAGAAAGCAAATATAGTGAGAAGATTCTCTGTTCCAGCGTGTACAGGGTTTGGACAATGAAACTGAAACACCTGTCATTTTAGTGTGGGAGGTTTCATGGCTAAATTGGAGCAGCCTGGTGGCCAATCTTCATTAATTGCACATTATTGCACCAGTAAGAGCAGAGTGTGAAGGTTCAGTTAGCAGGGTAAGAGCGCAGTTTTACTCAAAATTTTGAAATGCACACAACATTATGGGTGACATACCAGAGTTCAAAAGAGGACAAATTGTTGATGCACGTCTTGCTGGAGCATCTGTGACCAAAACAGCAAGTCTTTGTGATGCATCAAGAGCCACGGTATCCAGGGTAATGTCAGCATTAACCACCAAGAAGAACCAAAGAATCACATCCAACAGGATTAACTGTGGACGCTGTAAGAGGAAGCTGTCTGAAAGGGATGTTCGGGTGCTAACCCGGATTGTATCCAAAAAACATAAAACCACGGCTGCTCAAATCACGGCAGAATTCAATGTGCACCTCAACTCTCCTGTTTCCACCAGAATAATAAATTATTGTGGTCTAAAACCAGGTGTTTCAGTTTCATTGTCCAACCCCTGTACGTGTATCCGTGCAGTGTGAAGATAATTTTCAGCTGCACTTTTAAACACAGAGTTTTCAATGGGATGCGCAGCACAGATGTGAGCAGTGAACGCTGCACATTACCGTGCATCTAAACATCAAATGTTTGGACACAACTGCCCTTTTTTTTTATTCCTACAATATAAGTTTTTGATGAAGTCATCCAGACTATAAAGGAACACATAATGAATCATGTAGTAACTTAAAAGTGTTAAACAAACCAAAAAATACTCTGTGAAGAAGCATTTAGATAGCTTTCTTGCTGTTTCTGAGAATCGTAACTCTTCTTCTTCTTCTTCTTATTATTATTATTATTATTAATAACTTATTCTGTGCAACAGAGAAAACTCTTGCTCTTCATTTCCTGAAGCAGTCCTGATGAGTGCCAGTTCCATCCAGTTCTTGCCATAATCTGGATTAGAACATTACTCAAATATTCACTATTCACTGTATACCTGTAACTCTACCTCTTCACTACTTTACAACTGATGCTCTCAAACACATTAAGAAGCAAGAAATTCAAGTTATTAACTCTTGATGAGTTCAGCACAGCTGTTAACTGAAAGACAATCCAGCCAAGGTGTGTAAAGCTGTCATCTAAGCAAGAGGTGCTACTTTGAACAATGTAAAATATAAAACATATTCTTGTTTGTTTAACACTTTGTGGTTTACTAAATAATTCCATATGTTTTTCTTCATAGTTTGGATGACTTTATAAGTAATGAAAAATGAATTAAAATATACAACATGCTGATTTAAATACTTATATCAGCTTTTAAGCTCCATAAAGTAAGAGCCCCTCTCATTGGGTGTATAAAAGTTGCTATAGCTTTGTGATAAAAAAAATAAATAAATACATACGTAAACTTGTATTTTTGACATCTTAGTATTTAATAGGTTCAAAAAACAAAAACCAAACACATTCACATCCTTTAGATTACAGTACGTTTGGCACATAATAAAATGCTTACACTGAGAGACCGCTAGAGTATCCAGAAAATAAAATAAAAATTTAAATTAAAGATATACCTCTGTGCACACAAAGCTTCACCAAACAGAAACTAAACCCAATACAAGATGTATATAATACATACAGCACTATCATACATTATGAAAACGGCATGTATTTTAATACTGTATGCGCAAATATATTTAATATTCAGCCAGACGACAAACGTTTGCACTTCATTTAAGAGGTAATATTGAGCTGTTTGTTTTTATTCGTTACATTATTTACTGATGTATTTGACTTTGACATTGAAGACAGACCGTTTGTTGGTTCCTACAGAAGAACATTTTCTTTGTTTTATTTTTTTTTGTTTTACAGTAGAAAAAAGAAGGAAATGAAAAAACAGAGCTGAGACGAAGTGTTTGGCTTGGTAGAGTGAAAGAGAAAAAAGAGAAAAGAGAGAAAGAAACAGAAAGAGAGAGAGAGATAAAGACTGAGTAAGATCAGAGCTGGGCAATATGACAATATTTTATTATATTGTGATAAAGTTTATTATCGTATTGTCAATATACTGTTGTAGTTATACTGAGAATATCTTCAGTTGCGTAAAGAACACTGAACCAACCGTTCACTTTATTAGAAAGGGAAAAAAATCGTAATTAAAAAATATAAAATATTTATCATATTTATATATTTTATATATATTAGGAATCTGTCACTGCTGATACACGGTGTCTACATGTCTAAACATAATTGCAATAAATATATTTTTTTATATTTTATATTGAAATATATCGTGATAAATTTCCTTATTGTACCTGCCTTATAGTATGCTGTTGTAAGCATACATTACAAATATAATGCACATTTTAGCAAGTGAAATGCTTACAGTGAAAAGTACAGTCTGAATATCTAATATCTTAATTTTTAGATGATTATATCAATATTGTAAGAATTTATAACTTTATAATATTTAATAACGTCCTTTTGTGTGTTTTGCACTTGTAGATTAAGTGGGTAATAATATAGTAATATTATGGTAACAGGATGTAGTAATCCATACATTAAATATAAATTACCTCTTTTTTTTGTTAGTGATGAATAAATCATGAATTTTGGAGGTAATATCTCTGCAACAATTAGGTAATAATATAATTATATTAAGGTAACTAGTTGTATTTACAGCAATTAATTATTTGGCAATTATGAATTTGTTACTTAATAACAAATCAGAGAAACATTGCACTAATTTACTTCTAACTTATTACTTCTATTTCTTCATGGATAATAAGTTAATATTTTAGTAATATGTCAATTTTAATGATAATTTGTAAAATATAGCTTAAATATGTTATTTACCTAATAAATTATGTGCACCTTTCTTTTAAGATATACTATACTATATATTATATACTAAATTTAAAGTTGTAATTCTGCTGAAAAAAAAAAAAATATATATATATATATATATATTTTTTTTTTTTTTTTTTTTCCCCCAGCAGAATTACAACTTTAGATTAAGTACTTTGTTTCTGACTGGTAGGAAATGTATATTTACTTTATGGATTAATACAACTTGTTACCATAATATTACCATATTATTACTCAGTTATTAGCGATCTGTAAAATAAAGTGCTACCAAGTTTTGAATAAAATATTTTTTTTCAGAATCTGCCAAAACAGATATTGAGACATTATTGCAATAAATATTGTATTGTACTGTGTGAGTGTTATATATTATGAGTGTTATATCGTGATGTATTATATATTTATCATATCGCCCAGCTCTAGGTGAGATCTTGGTGGCTGGCAAGGAAAGGCTTTCACAAATTGAAATGAAAAATAAAGCAGAATTGACAGAAATCGACCCACAGACACATGAGCAATAAACAATACCATGTAAAACGTAGCAAACAACGAAAAAATAACAGTTTAAACAGTTAAAATTAAAGCTGAAAGACAACTGGAGGAAAAGGAGGATAAGAGGGCGTGCTCAATAAAAAGAATAAAATAATAAACGAGCATAAAATAATAAAAGAAACACTGTTTCAGATAAAACTCTGTGGAGATTCGTCAAACTGCCACTGAATTGTTCAAGCAAAGTCATCACATTCCAGCGAGATTTAATTAGTTAGCCTGAAATTGACCCTTTTCTCGTACTGACCTCTTCCTCTTCCTCCTCTTTGTTCACATTATTCTTTTATATAAATAACTAAATCCACTATCTATCAAATGCAAATGTACAGGATGGAACGATATAAGGGGTGAAACAAACAGAAAACATCAGAAAATCAATCATATATTAAAAATAACTGAGTGGGAAAGGAGCATAAAAAGGCTTATTTGTCTGAAATATACAGACGCACAAAGCAGAGAAGGGAATAAAACGCTTATTGACTCAATGAGAAGAGATAAAAAACAGAGAAAGAGAAAAAAGAGAGAGAGATTTGTAGATTGTAGAATAAATTAGACACACAAATATTATTCCACTACATTCCACGGTTTCTGCTCTATATACAGTACATTAGAATGAACGTATAAAGAAAAGGAGTGAAAGAGATGGATCAAGAAAGAAAGACAAAAAGAAAGAAAGAGTGAGAGCAAGAGAGAGAGAGAGAGAGCGAGAGAGAGAGAGAATGGAGCTTCAAAGTTGACAAATATCTGAATCTGCACTTCATACATTTGAATTAAATTTACTTTTTGGCTTTTACTTGACTTATTAAATATATATTATAATGCAATTCATGAATTTTGACAGTGTTGTGTTTTTTGACCTGGTGATGTGGTGAAATTTGCTGTTGAAAAAAAAAAACACTTTTAAATAACAACTTACGATTTTTACATAAAAATTATATAAAAAAAAAAATATATATATATATATTTTTTTTACATTTCAATTGGATTCAAAACTCAGACAGACATACAAATTCAGGCCGGAAGTGAAACAAATATATCATATATCATATTAAATTTATGGATAATTGTTTTTTTTTGGTAATTTTTAAATTTAAAAATTTTAACACTTTTTTATTTTAAACTTTCATCATTTCAGTTTTTTTATTTTAAGTGTTTTGATTTTAGATTTTAAAAAATAATATATTTATTTTTCAACAGCACAATTAACCAGCTTACAAGTTTAGGCCAGAAGTAAATTAAATAGTGTGATTTTATGGATAATTTTTTTTTTTTTTTTTTTTAATTTTCAACATTTTTGGAATTTTGAACTTTCGTAATTTAGAATTTTTACAATTTTAAATGTATTGATTTAAACATTTTCTTGTCTTTTTTCATATTTTTATTTCTTAACAGCAAATGTAACCACCTCACAAGCTCAAAAGCAAAAAAAAAGGATTATTATAATTTTAATTCTAAATCTTTATTTAAGAATTATATATTTAATATTTTGTAAAAGTCAGGTTAATAAGTTAATATTACACAAAAACATAGAAAAACCAGATTCAAATATATCAAATATCTGCTTTTATTCAGCTCCATAGAGAGAGAGAGAGAGAGAGAGAGAGAGAGAGAGAGAGAGAGAAGAGAGAGAGAGAGAGAGAGAGAGAGAGAGAGAGACCCTCCTCATTGGGTCAAAATCCACATCCTGCTGCTGCTCTGCTGAAGCTCCAAACTACAGGATGGTCTTTTCCCAATCTGGGATCAATCAGCAGGGGTGACAGCAAAAAAAAAAAAAAAAAAAACTACGTACAACACACAACAGCAAATAAAAACAGGAATAAGAATAATATAACAGAAACAGAAGAAAAATATGTAATAATAACAATAATAACAATAATAAGTAATAATAATAATATGTTCAGGGTATTGCACATGGATATCAGAAATGTTTCATCCTCGTTTTTTTCTCCTCCCTGTAGACTGTAGTACTACTGAAATAAAGCATCAGACATGCAGCAGATGATTACACTAGTGTAGCTGAAGCGTTCAGGCCGTCACAGGCTCACAGGATCAGGAGCTAAACTCTATGTACATGTTATAACGCTCTGTACGGGAGAGACGGGCACTACTGCGGCCACTCTGCCCTCTCTGCCCCCTGCCGACTACGCCAACCCTCACGTAGTGGTGTGACGGAGCACTGTACATACTGTACACACACACACACACACACACACACACACACACATACACACTTAGCAGCCAAGCAGAGAGGGAGGACCAATCAATGATCAATGCACACACTGAAAAAAATGATGAGTAAAATGTACTTTTAAAAAGTTTCGCAACTTTCTGCATTCGCTTTTTTTAAGTAAATTTAATTTCAGATAAATTTAAGTAACTTCAACTCGGTTTCAAGACTTAAATGTTACATAGAGTAAATAAGTGAACTGAACTTCAGTCAATCCTTTCTTTTAGTAAACTTTACTTCATTTATTTTTACTGAATCAATCCTTTCTTTTAGTAAACTTTACTTACTATTTGTATACAATATTAACTACAATTACTTAATTTATACAATATTACTCAAATATTTCATGATACATAATACAGTATATTATTCCTGAAATTTAAATATTTTTAGTTAAAACACACATATTACACTGTCTCAACACATGGATGGCATGTAATACATTCTTTTCAGTTTACTTAAAAAAAAGAATGTATTACATGCCATCCATGTGTTGAGACAGTGAGATTTGATCTGTTTACAAATAAATATTAAATAGTAAATACGTGAATGTGTGTTTTAACTAAAATATTTTAATTTCAGGAATTTTAATATATTATGTATCACAAATTATTTAAGTAATATTGTATAAATTGTATAAAGTCATTGTAATTAGGTAATATTGTATACAGAAAAGATTGACTGAAGTTCAGTTCATTATTTACTCTATGTAACATTTAAGACTTGAAACTGAGTTAAAAGACTTAAATTTATCTAAAATTAAATGTACTTAAAAAAAAGCAAATGCAATTTTACAGTAAATTTTACTCAGCATTTTTCTCAGTGCAGGAGAAAAAGCTAATCAAACTTAAAAAAAGAAAAAAAAAAAGAAAAACAAATTAAAAATGACCAAATTTTAAAAGTTAAAATGTCAGATTACATTTTGCAATAAGGCTACATAAAATTAACAGTACTTACGACAGAATGTCTCTAATAACTAATTACTAATAATTTACACTAGCTTAGACATTATTAATCATTAACCTACTTTTTTACTAACTTTACCTTCCTTGATCCATTTTCCCGACGCACAAAGCAGAGATGGAGATGGAGTTACTACTCAATACATAGAGTAAATTTCAATTTCTGTCATATATATATTTATTTAAGCAGTAAACAGTTTTGACCCATCTTCTTTTCTGCTGCGACTGATAGCAGTTCATATTAGCATGTTGTAGCATGACGTCGTCAACCAGCATAATATATATATATATATATATATATATATATATATATATATATATATATATATATATATATGTTACGGAGGAGGGATGGAGGGATGGACGTAAGTGCACAATATAGTTTATTTAAACAAACTAGATTATAAAAACAGAAAACAAAACACGGGTAACGCAATAACTCAAAAAAAACAAGACAAGGATATAAAATCTAACTAAGACAAAGACTAGAAAAACTGAGGAAACATGAAACTCTAAATATAACTCTAAACATAAAATAACCTGAGAACACAAAGATTACAACCTGAACAAACTTGGAACACTTACATACAGAGGACAAGGATACAAAGATACAACGGATACAAAGATACTAAGGATACAAAGATACTAAGGATACAAAGATACTAAGGATACAAAGATACTAAGGATACAAAGATACTAAGGATACAAAAGACTCAACACTGAACGCTCAAACAGAGGGGCTTAAATAACTGAGGAGAGTGAGGAACACCTGGGCTTGGATAACGAGGGGGCAGGGTTACAAACAAGACACAGGTGAGAACACTAATGGTTAGGGCGGGACTAGGGCGGGGCTAGGGCGGAAACAGGTACAAAAACACAACACAAGCACATGGCAGGGAACACATGACAGGTAAACAGAGGGGCAGGAGCACAATAGACCAGGAGAGGGAGACACAACGAGACAGACACGGGCTAAACTGTGACATTACCCCCCCTCAACGGCGCCACTACCAGAGGCGCCGAGAGAGAGGGAACAGAAAAACAAGACAAGGCTAGACAAGACCAGAGAAAGAACACAGGGGCAGGAACTGAGACAGGAGACTAGACAGGAGAAACATACTGGGACTGGAATGGAGACTGGGGAGGCGGAAAAAACAGAGACTGGACAGGGGACGAGAACTGAGACTGGACAGAGGGCTGTACATTGGGCAGGGATGCAGAAAGGGCAGGGGACATGAACAAAGACTGGACAGGGGACGGAGACTGGACGAAAGACTGGACAGGGGACGGAGACTGGACGAAAGACTGGACAGGGGACGGAGACTGGACGAAAGACTGGACAGGGGGCGGAGACTGGACGAAAGACTGGACAGGGGGCGGAGACTGGACAGGGGGCTGGACGTTAGACTGGGACAGAGACTGGACTGTGGAGGAGAACATAGACTGGGCTAGGGGCTTAGACTGGACAGAGGACTTGGGCTGGACAAACTGGGACTGGACAAGACAGGGCGATGGAACCGGGACAAATACACTAACTGGGACTGACACAAATACGGTGACGGGGATGGGAACAGAAAAACCACCGGGGACAGGAATGGGAACAAACACAGACACTGGGACCAGGACAGGGAGAGACATGGGAACAAACAAAACTTGGGGATGCCCAGGACTGGCTAAATTCTGTGGGGTAGTTAGAGGGGCCAGCCTGGGCACAGTTCTTGGGCAGAGGTCCGGGGGCCTTGGGGCGGGCCTAGGAGCCCGTGACCTGGGAGCAGGCCTGGGGATAGGCCTGGGGGCATACAAAGTTCTGGGAGTGGGCACAGGGTCAGAGGCGGCCGGAGCCGCGGGCACAGGGTCAGAGGCGGCCGGAGCCGCGGGCACAGGGTCAGAGGCGGCCGGAGCCGCGGGCACAGGGTCAGAGGCGGCCGGAGCCGCGGGCACAGGGTCAGAGGCGGCCGGAGCCGCGGGCACAGGGTCAGAGGCGGCCGGAGCCGCGGGCACAGGGTCAGAGGCGGCCGGAGCCGCGGGCACAGGGTCAGAGGCGGCCGGAGCCGCGGGCACAGGGTCTGGAGCAGTGGGTACCACGTGGGCGGAAGGCACTGCT
Source organism: Astyanax mexicanus (assembly GCF_023375975.1). Taxonomy (NCBI): domain Eukaryota; kingdom Metazoa; phylum Chordata; class Actinopteri; order Characiformes; family Acestrorhamphidae; genus Astyanax; species Astyanax mexicanus. The sequence continues at coordinate 40,467,259 of NC_064422.1, read as the reverse complement.
GGTGCTGGAGCTGAGGCTTGAGCAGCGGGAGCTGCTGGCGCTGGAGCTGAGGCTGGAGCAGCGGGAGCTGCTGGCGCTGGAGCTGAAGCAGCGGGAGCTGCTGGCGCTGGAGCTGGAGCAGCAGGTGCTGGAGCTGGAGCTGGGGCAGCAGGTGCTGGAGCTGAGGCAGCAGGTGCTGGAGCTGAGGCAGCAGGTGCTGGAGCTGGAGCTGAGGCAGCAGGTGCTGGAGCTGGAGCTGAGGCAGCAGGTGCTGGAGCTGGAGCTGAGGCAGCAGGTGCTGGAGCTGGAGCTGAGGCAGCAGGTGCTGGAGCTGGAGCTGAGGCAGCAGGTGCTGGAGCTGGAGCTGAGGCAGCAGGTGCTGGAGCTGGAGCTGAGGCAGCAGGTGCTGGAGCTGGAGCTGAGGCAGCAGGTGCTGGAGCTGGAGCTGAGGCAGCAGGTGCTGGAGCTGGAGCTGAGGCAGCAGGTGCTGGAGCTGGAGCTGAGGCAGCAGGTGCTGGAGCTGGAGCTGAGGCAGCAGGTGCTGGAGCTGGAGCTGAGGCAGCAGGTGCTGGAGCTGGAGCTGAGGCAGCAGGTGCTGGAGCTGGAGCTGAGGCAGCAGGTGCTGGAGCTGGAGCTGAGGCTGGAGCAGCGGAAGCTGCTGGTGCTTGAGCTGGAGCAATGGAAGCTGCTGGTGCTTGAGCTGGAGCTGAGGCTGGAGCAGCGGAAGCTGCTGGTGCTTGAGCTGGAGCTGAGGCTGGAGCAGCGGAAGCTGCTGGTGCTTGAGCTGGAGCTGAGGCTGGAGCAGTGGAAGCTGCTGGTGCTTGAGCTGGAGCTGAGTCTGGAGCAGTGGAAGCTGCAGGTGCTTGAGCTGGAGCCGGCTGTAGAGCTCGGGCAGCGGGTGCTGCTGGAGCTGGTTGCAGAGCTGGGGCAGCGGCGGGTGCAGCTTGGGCAGGCTCGGAGGGTTCCAACCCGAGGAAAGGCGCTGGGAGCGGAATATCTCCTCGGATTTGCTCGGCGAGGAGCCGGAGAAATTCAAGGTCCGCCTTCCGAGTAGCATGCCACTGTGCTACGTCCATATTTAGGTTGAGTCTTATGTCACGAATGAGGAATGGAGGGATGGACGTAAGTGCACAATATAGTTTATTTAAACAAACTAGATTATAAAAACAGAAAACAAAACACGGGTAACGCAATAACTCAAAAAAAACAAGACAAGGATATAAAATCTAACTAAGACAAAGACTAGAAAAACTGAGGAAACATGAAACTCTAAATATAACTCTAAACATAAAATAACCTGAGAACACAAAGATTACAACCTGAACAAACTTGGAACACTTACATACAGAGGACAAGGATACAAAGATACAACGGATACAAAGATACTAAGGATACAAAGATACTAAGGATACAAAGATACTAAGGATACAAAGATACTAAGGATACAAAGATACTAAGGATACAAAAGACTCAACACTGAACGCTCAAACAGAGGGGCTTAAATAACTGAGGAGAGTGAGGAACACCTGGGCTTGGATAACGAGGGGGCAGGGTTACAAACAAGACACAGGTGAGAACACTAATGGTTAGGGCGGGACTAGGGCGGGGCTAGGGCGGAAACAGGTACAAAAACACAACACAAGCACATGGCAGGGAACACATGACAGGTAAACAGAGGGGCAGGAGCACAATAGACCAGGAGAGGGAGACACAACGAGACAGACACGGGCTAAACTGTGACATTATATATATATATATATATATATATATATATATATACAGTGGCAAGCGATGATGAGTATGAATGTGAGCACTTAAATTTAGAAATAAAAATAAATAAATAAATAAATAAAAAGACAACTATAGCTAGCTAACTGTTTGCCTGCTATTGTGTTCTATACCCGGCAATCCAGGGTGTGGAAATGGGACTGAGGGAACGGCAGTGGGCAGATTTGTAGGCTAAACCCCACACAGATTACCATGACGTACCACACTTTTGAAACAAGGACATACTGGCTAAAGCTTTGCTGACAAAACAAAGAATTCCTACTTTTTGGTCCTTTAAAAGTTAAAAGTAATGTTTAATAATGTCTATCATTTAACAATTTTTTTTGTTTTTTTTTATTGTCGCAAGTACTGTTATTTGTGAGCTTTATTGTTAAACGTAACCAAATAAAACATTGAAAATTTCAAAAATTAAGATTTTTAAAAAATATTTAATTTAAATAATTAATGGCACGTGCACCCACTCATGCAGACGCATGCATATGGACACTGTGCCAATAAGTCAACACCTTATATCAACACAACCCCAATGAATACAGCAGGCCGTCGGCCTTTACTGACCTCCATACTAACACTGTGAATATGGGAATATACTGTAATTTACTATAAACCTTTTTTTTTACGTTAAAAAATTGCTCCCAAAAAGTTCCAACGAACACACACGAAAAAAAGGCATTGGACTGCACAGCACAATACATTGGTTTCATTGTCAGTTATGCAGGGCACGCTCTTCTTCCTCTTCTTCTTCTTTGACATCATCTTCATTATCTTCTTCATCATCCTCGTCATTATAATCAGTGTTTCGTCCTGATTCTGGTGATACGGCAGTACAATCATTGGTTTCCTCAGGTTTTGGTTTAAGAGTGCAAAACCCGCCCCCTCGTTAGGACACGCTGGCTCTAGAGCAGTCTGTAAAAACCCTGAACTGGGAATACTGGTGCGGCTGGATAGGCTTTAGTATGGAAAGAGCTGAAGTGAAAGAAGGCGAGAGGAGGAAGCGTCTGGAGAAGAACAAAAGAACAGAAGAACAAAAGAAAGGAAAATAAAAGAAGAAGGAGGAGGAGTAGGAAAGAAGTAGTAGCTTCAGATGCACACCGTGACCTTGTGTCTTGACTGCGGCCACTTAGCCTTAGCCATATAGCCATAGCCTTAACAAAGACCAAGCCTTAGTCTTGGCCTAAGCCATATTCTTAGCTTTAGCCATAAAGATATAAATTTAACAAAAGGCCTAGCCTTAGCCTTGGCCTAATCCATAGCCATAGCCTTAGCCATAAAGCCATATCCTTAACAAAAGACATAGCCTTAGCCTTGGCCTTAGTCATGGCCTTAGCCATAAAGCCATGGCCTTAGCCTTGGCCTAAGCCACAGTCATATAGCTATAGCCTAAACAAAAGACCTAGCCTTAGCCTTTGCCTAGGCCATAGCCTTAGCCATACTCATATAGCCGTAGCAACATAGCAAAAGACCTAGCCTTTGTCTTTTTTCATATAGCCTAAGGCCACAGCCGCAAAAAAACCCAAGCCTTAGCCTTGACCTAAGCCCTAGCCTTAGCCATATAGCCTTAGCAAAGGCCTAGCATTTTTCTTAGCCATATAGCCTTAGCCACAGCCTTAAAAAAGACCTAGCCTTAGCCTTGGCCTAAGCCATATCCTTAGACACAGTCATATAGCCTTAGCCATATCTTTAGCCTCAGTTTTAGCCTACCCTGTCACCAGCACTTCTGCCCATTCACATTTCTCACCAGACGTACGTATATGTTTTTGTGTGTGTGCAAGTGTGTGTGAGTGTAAGGGTGTACATGTATGTGTATGAGTGTGTATCAGTGTGGAATGGTTCCACGCTGCTAAATTTCAGGCCAATGTCTCTTCTCCAAAGTATGAGAAGCCTTTGAACTCCTCCTGGTTGATCTGTTTAATGATGGCGTCGTCCACAGGAGTGAGGACGGGGTCTTCCCGTGTGAAATCCTGATCAAAATTATTCACATCCCTCTTGGTTTTCTGCAGAGAGAAAGAGAAAGAGACAGAGGGAGGTTATTGTACGTTTATTTGTGTGTATATGCTATTCTTTTCATATACCTGAATGGGGTAATGTGTATTAGTGTGTCTTTGCTATCGTAACGATGGGAAAAGTACACCTCACGTGGCTCGAAACACGCAAAAGACATGTTCTAATACTCTTATTGTAGATGTAAAAGTTGTGTTTGTTAACGTTGTAAATTTGGCACTCCTGTGTTGCCATAGCCTTAACAAAAAATAGTCTTAGCCTTGCCCTAGGCCATAGCCTTAATAATAATAAAAACCTAGCCTTAGGCTTGGCCTAAGCCATAGGCGTAGCCATAGTCATATAGCCATAGCCTTAACAAAGGACCTAGCCTTAACCTTGACCTAAGCCATAGGCATATCCATTGCCATATAGCCATAGCCTTAACAAAAGACCTAGCCTTAGTCTTGGCCTTAGCCTTAAACGAAGACCTAGCCTTAGTTTAGCCATAGCCATAGAGACTTAGCAAAAGACCTAGCCTTTGTCTTAGCCATACAACATTAGCCTTACCCATAGCCTTAAAAAGACCTGGCCTGAACATCTAGATAGCAATGAACATCAATTCAGTCAGTGGCACATCTGTGTTTCCATAGCCAAGATAGCAACACTCCAGACAATATTGTGTAAGATTGCAATTATAAAGTATAAAAAACAGATACTACAGGACTACAATCTATAATTACAGAACTACAAAGTGCTTCAATATGAGCAATGAAGCTGATAAGACAGAGGATCAGTGTAATCACATTTAGTGGCTTGACCGTGTATAACCAATAGAGAAAATGTGTCACAACCGTTAATTTCCCATGGATCGGCCATGCTTCAAAAATCACTTTCACAGAGAGCAGTAAATAAGATTTTGGGAAGTCACCAAAAAGCTCAGGGTAATACCTACAGACCTACAGGCCTCTCTAGCATTGAGTAATGTCAATGTTTAGTCATATAATGAGTCCAAATAAACAGTGAACAAAACAGTGTGCATGACAGGATATTAAAGAGGAAGCCCTCCCTTTTCAAAATGAACATTAATGCTGCCCATCTGAAGTGAAATTAAAACCACATGCATAAGCCGGCGGCAGAAATAGTTCATTTCAGCATGAAAGCCTCACCATATCTGTTAAGCATGGGGGTGGATGTATCGTTGTTAAGGGTTTCTGGATGGCTTGCCATGATTAAAGGAACGGTATTTTCAGGATTGGAATAGCACATTTTACAATAGAATTTCGTGCCAAAGTCAGAGCTCACCTGGCTCTTAAAGGGAATGGCAAGTGACACACGGATTGAAACCTATGATTAATTAAGAGAATTAGTACATGCCTTTTGCATGTTTCAAGCTTTGTATGGCGTGCTTTTTGCACCCTTCATGATAGCAAAGACACGCCCTAAATCCAGCTGCATAATGTGCAAGTAACCGGTAACCTATAGATCACTAAAATACAGGGGTTGGACAGTGAAACTGAAACAGCTGGTTTTAGACCACAATAATTTATTGTGGTGACGGACAGTTCTGGTGGAAACAGGAGAGTTGAGGTGCACATTGAATTCTGCCGTGACTTGAGCAGCCGTGGTTTTATGTTTTTTGGATACAGCTTCCTCTTACAGCGTCCACAGTTAATCCTGTTGGATGTGGTTGGTCCTTCTTGGTGGTATGCTGACATTACCCTGGATACCGTGGCTCTTGATGCATCACAAAGACTTCCTGTCTTGGTCACAGATGCTCCAGCAAGACGTGCACCAACAATTTGTCCTCTTTTAAACTCTGGTATGTCACCCATAATGTTGTGTGCATTGCAATATTGTGCTCTTACCCTGCTAATTGAACCTTCACACTCTGCTCTTACTGGTGCAATAATGTGTAATTAATGAAGATTGAACACCAGGCTGCTCCAATTTAGTCATGAAACCTCCCACACTAAAATGACAGGTGTTTCAGTTTCATTGATCAACCCCTGTAGGGCCCATGGTTTATAGTCTCAAGACTATAAGGTTTCGTTTGATATTTTTTGATGACACAGAAATATTTAAAAATGTAAAAATGTTAGTTTCAATTTCAATCTTAAAGAGCATCTCTACTGATTTCTCTTTCTGACTCACTTCTCTCTGTTTGTTTTTTTGCTTTCTGTATTTCACTATGGCAGCGGTGTGGTGTGAACCAGTGTGGTGTGACAGAAGGTCAGGTGAAGGTCAGTCAGAACGAGGCACGAGGGTAAGCAGTGGCAATACTTTCTCTTCACCTTCCGGTGACCTTACTTCTTACCACACTCGCGCTTAGAGACGAACTCTCTCGCTCACACAAACACAGGCCCTCAGACACACTCACATCCTCCTCGAGCATGGGAAAGCAGAAGCTCAGCGATGTCGTTGTGGCATCTGACTTTCAGTCTAGACCGCAGCAGCGAGCAGTGAGGTGTGCATCAGTTAAAGTAGGCAGTCTCTAATTAGGTGGCGTGAGGGATTTCCTGTGTTCGGCTCCATAATGCATATATTTAGCACACACATGTATTTATATAATAAATGTATGGCCTTACACAACCATAACCCACTGTCATTAAAACAAAAAAGTTCTAATTTGGTCAAATCTGTCAAAAAAAATCCTCTAATAGTCTTTAATAGGCTTGTCTACGAGCTTTTTGCTTAGGGTCATTGTCCTGCTGCATGACCCACATTCTCTTAAACAGATGTCCTGTCATTTACCTTTAGAATTATCTAATATAATTCCAAATTCATTGTCAATTCCATCAATAAAGGCAAGCAGTCCTCTGGCACTGATGCAGAAAAAAACAAGCCCAATCCATGATGCTACCACCACCATGTTTTACAGAAAGGATAAGAGTCTTAAGTTAGAATGCAGTATTTTATATTTTGGTCTAATCCATTAACAAATATTCTTCTAATAGCCTCAAATAGGCTTGTCTATGGGATGTCCTGTCATTTACCTATAGAATGATCTGATATAATTCCGAATTCATTGTAAATTCCACCAATAAAGGCAAGCAGTCCTCTGGCTCTCATGCATCAAAAACAAGCCAAATCCATGATACTACCACCACCATGTTTCACAGATGGCAAAATATTCTTAAAATGGAATGCAGTGTTTTCCGTTCTCCAAACATAACATAATTTGGTCTAACCTATCAACAAAAAATCTTCTAATAGTCCCAAATAGGCTTATCCTTATTATTATTACTATTTTTTTTTCTTTAATTGAAACAGGCTCCACCCACTTACACCTGATTGTCATTCAATTGATAAAAAATTTTCACCTTCAAACTAACTGCTTATCCCTGAGCTTTACATACTTTTTTTACTCACAAATATGTAATATTGGATAATTTCCTTTAATACGTGAATGACGAAGTATAATATTTTTGTCTCATTTCATTAACTAAGTTCTTTTTATCTACTTTTAGGATTTACATGTAAATCTGATGATGTTTTATGTCATATTTATATAGAAGTAGACTCACGATGCGTGGTTTGAATGGAGGTTTTATCTTCCTCTGCTCCAGGAGAACCCAGTCTATCTCTCTGAAGAAGGGATGAACTTTGATGGCCTCCTCCAGGCCCTGAGACACCATACATCCCAGCCGTTTATTCGGACTCTTCGTCATGAACTGGAGAAAAAGATAAGGAGAGAAGATAAGAGATTAATACAAATTCATTTATAGCACAGAAAAGGAAATTAAGTCAAGTTAAATGACAAGGAAACATTGGTGAACTCTGGTGATCTCAAGTTGAGTTAACTCAAGTAAAGTTATGTTGAGTTAATGGCACTTACTGTATTTTTTGCACTATAAGGTGCACCAGATTATAGGTTCACATAAAGTGCACTGGATTAAAAGGCTCAATTATGTGACACTAGTAAGGAACAGGGGTGCGCCATGTTTTATTTCTAATTCAGCAGGTCTTGCTGCTGGATGGTGAGACATGTAAAGCTAAGCTAAGTTAAATAAACAAAACTGTAATTCTTCAATAAAAACATTTTATTTTAAAGTCAAACAAGCACTGGATGTTAATCTACACAGATTTCTCTCTTGAAAGTTGTTTATTTGGGTGAGTGAAGCGTTTTAGTTAATTTACAGTAAGCTTAGATTTCCAAATTTCCACTAAGGCTGGGTGAATTAGCATTATCATTAGCATTAGCAGCTAGCCATGCGATTAGAGCTAGTAAAAGCTGCCCGACAGCACCACCCTGAGGAACCCTGAGTGTTCCTTTACGCCAGGGCAATATTAGCTATCGGTTTGTCCCACTTAGCTATTTTTAACGCAGTAAACACACAGAATACAGTGTGATACACTCGCCTCTAAATGGTGAAAGAGCTAGCACTTAGCGCAGTTATTGGCTAATGCTAATGCTGCCCCAGAAGTGCTAGCCGGAGTGAGCAGCAGGCTACAGGCCGATAATACTCACCTCTAAATGGCGAAAGAGCTAGTGTTTCGCGCAGTTAGTGGCTAATGCTAATGCTTCTCCAGCACTGTTAGCCAGGGTGAGCAGCAGGCTACAGGCTGAAAATATTCACCTCTGCACAGAGAAAGAGCTAGCTTTTAGCACGGTTAGTGGCTAATGCTAATACTGTTCCAGTCTCTGTGCTAAAGAGAAACTAAACTGAAACTCCTGTATAACTCTGTACTTCAGAGAAATGGCTTTACTTCTCCTTAATACCTGACTAGTAAAATTCACAGTTAATTTTTGGGGAAATTAAAGCATTTTAAGTGCACCTTATAGTGTGAAAAATACAGTATTTCTTTTACAGTGTATCTACTGTTTACACAACCATAATACACCTTTATTAAAACAAAAGAAATACTATTTTAGTCTAATCTTTCAACAAAAAATCTTCTAATAGCCTATAATAGGCTTGTCTATGCAATTTGTAGCAAACTTCAGATGAGCAACAATGTTCTTTATGGACACCACTATTATCCAGTGTTCTCCTGATAATGAACTCATGGACTTCAACATGGGCCTTCGGTTGCTTAGAAGTTACTCTTAGAAGTTATTTATACAGAACTATAGATTTTTCAATTCTAAAGGGCTCACAAAAAAAAAAAAAACAAGTGCTCACTATTTACCAGATATCAATGGGAACTCACGTTTCACATATGTGCTGACTGTCTTTGTGACTCAACTAAAACTAACACTCAACTGACTCAAGAGTCGACTCAAGGCTTTATACTCAGGATTTGCATGAATTTCAACTAGAGAGAAAGAAAAAAAAACATGAAGAAACCAGATTCATTTCAGATCGCCAACCTTTAAAGCAGAAAGTGCATAAAACCTTTCATTTCCGCCTTTATACGCATGAGTTATCTCTTCAGTTTTGGTATGATTGTGCATATTCATAACTGTGAGGCTGTTTTCCCACAGTAAGCATTTTAGATCTCTGCTTTGCTCAGCGTCAGGCTGAGGCTCAGGGCGACTCTTCTATTAAAGGAACAGTTTGACGAAAACAGTTTTGTCCCCTTTGCCCCAACTGTAGTCAATCAGCCAACAAGCTGCCAACAAGCTGCACAGCCAATCCATCACACACTCGCCCTTAACTGTGTCGAATTGTTAAGAAATATAATATGGACTTGCTTAATTGGCTTCTGACAGTCAACAACATAGTGCTACCCAATGGACGTTTCAGAAGAATGTTATTTAAATAACAGTGATCCAGACTATGAAGAAACACATAATGAATCATGTAGTAACTTAAAAGGATTAAAAAAACCAAAATACTCTGTGAAGAAACATTTAGATCAGGGGTGTCCAAACTACGGCCCGCGGGCTATTTGCGGCCCGTTTCCTTTTTGGAGCGGCCCGCGAGGTATTTTAGAAATAGAATGAAAGTTGGCCCGCTGTTAAGCAGGTTTTTATAATGTGAGATTCAAAGTTTGAACCCTAGGTGTCAGAAACGGGCCAAAGAGTCTAAAACTGGAGAGAGTGCGCATTTCTAGTGCAAAAAAATGGGCCAAAGAGTCTAAAATCGGAGAGGGTGCGCATTTCTAGCACAGACAAATGGGCCAAAGAGTCTAAAAGCGGAGAGAGTGCGCATTTCTAGCGCAAAAAACGGGCCAAAGAGTCTAAAAGCGGAGAGGGTGCGGGTTTCTAGCGCAGAAAAACGGAACAAAGAGTCTAAAAGCGGAGAGAGTGCGCTTTTCTAGCGCAAAAAAACGGGCCAAAGAGTCTAAAAGCGGAGAGGGTGCGGATTTCTAGCGCAGAAAAACAGGCCAAAGAGTCTAAAAGCGGAGAGAGTGCACATTTCTAGCGCAGAAAAAAGGGTCAAAGAGTCTAAAAGCAGAGAGAGTGCACATTTCTAGCGAAAAAAACAGGCCAAAGAGTCTAAAAGCAGAGAGGGTGCACATTTCTAGCGAAAAAAACAGGCCAAAGAGTCTAAAAGCAGAGAGGGTGCACATTTCTAGCGAAAAAAACAGGCCAAAGAGTCTAAAAGCAGAGAGAGTGCACATTTCTAGCGAAAAAAACAGGCCAAAGAGTCTAAAAGCAGAGAGGGTGCACATTTCTAGCGCAGAAAAACGGGCCAAAGAGTCTAAAAGCGGAGAGAGTGCGCGTTTCTAGTGCAGTAAAAGGGGGCAAAAGAGTCTAAAAGTTGCCGTAAGAGACATCCTGAAATTAAACATCAATTTGAAAAATCGTAGTTTACACAACACTGTCACAGATAGATAAAGATAGTAAGTCAAGTAAAATGGTGTGTAAATGAAAGTCATAAGGAAAATGTATTATTTAAAGTGGTATATTTCATTATTTGTTTTATTAGAGAGTTATTACAGAGTCGTGACTTCAAATATATTTTTCCTTCTGGCCCCCAACAAAAAAAGTTTGGACACCCCTGATTTATATGCTCTTATCTGTTCAAGAAATGCATCTAAAAATACAGAACAATTTTAGAAAAATGTTCTTCTAGGAAAATTGTGAGTACTTTAAACATCCAACCATCTACAGCTCATAATATCTTCAAATGATTAAGAAAATCCCTGTATTTTAGGTACAAGGCTCAATATACTGGTGATCTTCAGGCCCTCAGGTGGTGGTACTGCATTAAAACATTAAAAGCTGTACTGATTCACCATGCTGTAATCCACAAATAATTAAACTGTAAAATATGTTTAACAAAATGGGGTTTAGCAGGCTCTGAGTGAAGTGGTCCAGCGGGCAAAGTGCTGCCACTATGATTGGGAGAACGCTGGTTCGAATCCCAGTCATGCAGCTTGCCTTCAGCTGCCGGAGCCCTGAGAGAGCTCTGACAATTGCTCTTTGTCTCTCAGGGTGGGTAGAGACAGTAGATGGAGCTCTTACCCCTCATCACTCCTAGGGTGAAGTTGATCAGCACAAGGCTGCGTCTGTGAGCTGATGTATCAGAACCGAGTCGCTGCGCTTTCCTCCGAGTCTTATGGCTATGAGGCGGAGTCACGAAGGAGGCATGTGCTAGTCTTCACCCTCCTAGTGTTGGGGCATTACTAGTGATAGGGGGAGTCATAATGAGTGGGTTGGGTAATTGATCTAGTAAATTAAAATTAAATTGATTTATTTAAAAAATAATGCGGTTTAGCACATTTGCTGCAGATGATTACACTTAAGGCTGACTAAGACTTAGACTTAAGGCCATCTGTCCATAAACTGAAGCTCAAGCAAGAGGTGGGCCATGCAACATAACAACAACCCAAAACATTTCAGTAAAAATTCACCAAGAATTGTTTAAAAAAAAAAAAAAAACAGGGCTTAGTCCTAAATCCTATGTAAGTTGTATGATAAAATGCTGAAATTTGAAATGAACTGGTCATGCAAAAGGTTAACCAAGGTTATTTAAGCCAAAGGAAGAAATAGCAGTTTCTTATAGGTAGGAAAATAATTCAACAGAATCTTGTAAAACCGAAACCAATATTATCTTGTCACTTTTAATTCTGCTTCTCCCCATTAGTGTTCATGTTCTGTCCCTTTAAAATATACTACCACATGTGTAGGTACACATCTAGGCTTCCACATGGAAGCAACATTAACTAAGTGAAGAAAAAAATATAATTCAAAGTAAAAGTAATGAAGGTCAATCAATCCGAAAAACATAAAAAAAAAATCTGAAATTATAGACTATTATAAACATTATGAAACTGGCTCTCATCAGGATCGCCTCAGGTTTTCACCTCAGTCCCCTCCAAAAGTACTGGAACAGTGATGTCAATCCATTTATTTCTACTGTAGACTGAAAACATTTGGGTTTGATATCAAACGATTGATATGAGACAAAAGATCAACATTTCAGGTTTTAATTCTGGATCTGATCTGATACTGCAGCACCTTCTGTCTGAACCCACCTATATTTCTTATAAACAAAAGTATTGGAATATGAGACTGTCAGGTGTGTTAGATTTTAGGGTTGATTAAGGGTTAAGGTTAGGGTTAGGTGTAGGGTTAGATTTTATGGTTGATTAAGGGTTAAGGTTAGGGTTTAAAGAGCCATTGCTCACATATTGTTTATAGTCAGTACAACCGTATGGAATATCCCGAAGAAGAAAGTCGTCACTGGTGTACTACATAACAGATTAACTCAGAAATCTACAGAAAGGTTTTGTCTGTGAATTTAAAGTAAAGGTTTGGGATTGGGAGATCCTTCATCATTTAGATTAGATAATATAATGATCCAAATCAGAGAAGAAGAATGCAGAAGGTTAGTGATTATTCAGTGGGTCACAGACATGATGCAGCTACTGCAAGCGAAGGATTCGCAACTAAATAGGAAATCGGTAACACTTTACTTGGATGGTCCATTTGATGGCCTCTTTGATGCTCAACTGACTTTCAACTAACATTTAACTACATGTCTATTAAATGCAAATGAACTAAAAGGAGAAAGTAAATGAATCTCTATTGAATATAACCCTACATTCAACTCTAATCCAAACGCTTATCTTAATATTTTATTGGGTTTAGGGTTAAATTTTAAGTTTAGGTTAAGTTTAGGGTAAGGGTTAGGTGTAGTGTTAGATTTTATGGTAGATTAAGGGTTAAGGTTAGGCTTAGGTGTAGTGTTTGATTTTATGGTAGATTAAGGGTTAAGGTTAGGGTTAGGTGTAGGGTTAGATTTTATGGTTGATTAAGGGGTAAGGTTAGGGTTAGGTGTAGGGTTAGATTTTATGGTTGATTAAGGGTTAAGGTTAGGGTTAGGTATACGGTTAGATTTTAGTGTTGATTAAGGGTTAAGGTTAGGGTTAGGTGTAGGGTTAGATTTTATGGTTGATTAAGGGTTAAGGTTAGGGTTAGGTGTAGGGTTAGATTTTAGTGTTGATTAAGGGTTAAGCTTAGGGTTAGGTGTAGGGTTAGATTTTAGGGTTGATTAAGGGTTAAGGTTAGGGTTAGGTGTAGGGTTAGATTTTAGGGTTGATTAAGGGTTAAGGTTAGGGTTAGGTGTAGGTTTAGATTTTAGGGTTGATTAAGGGTTAAGGTTAGGGTTAGATTTTATGGTTGATTAAGGGTTAAGGTTAGGGTTAGGTGTAGGGTTAGATTTTAGGGTTGATTAAGGGTTAAGGTTAGGGTTAGGTGTAGGGTTAGATTTTATGGTTGATTAAGGGTTAAGGTTAGGGTTAGGTGTAGGGTTAGATTTTATGGTTGATTAAGGGTTAAGGTTAGGGTTAGGTGTAGGGTTAGATTTTATGGTTGATTAAGGGTTAAGGTTAGGTGTAGGGTTAGATTTTAGGGTTGATTAAGGGTTAAGGTTAGGGTTAGGTGTAGGGTTAGATTTTATGGTTGATTAAGGGTTAAGGTTAGGGTTAGATTTTATGGTTGATTAAGGGTTAAGGTTAGGGTTAGGTGTAGGGTTAGATTTTAGGGTTGATTAAGGGTTAAGGTTAGGGTTAGGTGTAGGGTTAGATTTTATGGTTGATTAAGGGTTAAGGTTAGGGTTAGGTGTAGGGTTAGATTTTATGGTTGATTAAGGGTTAAGGTTAGGGTTAGGTGTAGGGTTAGATTTTATGGTTGATTAAGGGTTAAGGTTAGGTGTAGGGTTAGATTTTAGGGTTGATTAAGGGTTAAGGTTAGGGTTAGGTGTAGGGTTAGATTTTATGGTTGATTAAGGGTTAAGGTTAGGGTTAGATTTTAGGGTTGATTAAGGGTTAAGGTTAGGGTTAGGTGTAGGGTTAGATTTTATGGTTGATTAAGGGTTAAGGTTAGGGTTAGGTGTAGGGTTAGATTTTATGGTTGATTAAGGGTTAAGGTTAGGGTTAGGTGTAGGGTTTGATTTTATGGTTGATTAAGGGTTAAGGTTAGGGTTAAGTGTAGGGTTAGATTTTAGGATTGATTAAGAGTTAAGGTTAGGGTTAGGTGTAGGGTTTGATTTTATGGTTGATTAAGGGTTAAGGTTAGGGTTAGGTGTAGTGTTAGATTTTAGGGTTGATTAAGGGTTAAAGGGATAGTTCGGGATTTTTGACTTGAATCTGTATGGCATCAACATGACCAGTTTCGTGCATTCTCACTGACTTACCCCCGACCATGTCCGGTGAGCGGAGTTCTTGTCCAGTATTGTCCGAGCCGAAAGTAGTCCGGCATGTTTGCTGGGGTCACGAAACGAAAGTGTTTTTCTTCCCAAAACAGTACGAGTGCAAAAGAGTGATTTATTTGCATAACAAAAAACGGTGTCTGCAAAAGTCACGCCTCATTATCACTGGGGCACTACTTTCATTTTGGATCAGTGCGCGCGATTGCGCAACCTGGCAGCTAGCCTACGGTTTCGATTTCACTGTTTACTGTTCGGGAACATGTCGGACTACGAGAGCGACGAGGAATATATTGATTTCCGCTCAGAGCCAAGGGGGGTATCTTTATGAGCCTGAGTATACTGAGGAGGAACTTGCCCAAATCGAATTGGATCGTGCAGAAAGAGAGAGGGTGGACAGAGAAATGATTGAGACCGAAGCTGGAGCTGCTGCTGCTGCTGCTGCGATACCAAGGGTGGCCGACAAATCCTGGTGCACTTGTTTGAAGTGCGAACTAATGCCGACAGAGGTGGAATGTTACTGCTGCCACGAGTGGGATTTAGTTATGCCCGAGATACAGAACCTGTCAATTGATGAGGACGTCGGCGGGCCAGCTGCTGCCTGCATCACAAACAACAGCGGGCATGGAGAAACATAGTCATCCTCGCTGAAGTGCGCACCGCAAACACGAAGCTTCTTCATTTTCACCACTTTGGTGTCCACATGGAAGCCCATTGCAAGTATCCAAAGTTGCCTGAGAGCAATGTCAGTCACGGGGATACGATGGAAACTGTGCGGAGAATCAGCCACATCTTTGTTGCTACAGCCTGGATAATCACAAGTCCGCACCATTTTAACACACACACATACAAATGTATAAATCTGTGTTCAAGAAGCTTATAAAAGCCGATAAACTTCTCTCTAAAGCTTGCTCTTTGCGTTGCTGGTTGAAGCTGAGCGCAGCCAATGATCTGAAAGACTAGTGCGCTGCTCGCAGTTAGAATGACATGCGCACTGATCCAAAATGAAAGTAGTGCCCCAGTGATAATGAGGCGTGACTTTTGCAGACACCGTTTTTTGTTATGCAAATAAATCACTCTTTTGCACTCGTACTGTTTTGGGAAGAAAAACGCTTTCGTTTCGTGACCCCAGCAAACATGCCGGACTACTTTCAGCTCGGACAATACTGGACAAGAACTCCGCTCACCGGACATGGTCGGGGGTAAGTCAGTGAGAATGCACGACACTGGTCATGTTGATGCCATACAGATTCATGTCAAAAATCCCGAACTATCCCTTTAAGGTTAGGGTTAGGTGTAGGGTTAGATTTTAGGGTTGATTAAGGGTTAAGGTTAGGGTTAGGTGTAGGGTTTGATTTTATGGTTGATTAAGGGTTAAGGTTAGGGTTAGGTGTAGGGTTAGGTTTTTTTTTTAATCATTAAATTTAATGGACATTCAATTCAGTGTTAGTTGAATGTCAGTTGAGCGTCAACAAGGCCATAAAATGGACCATCCAAGTAAAGTGTTACCATGAAATCTTATTCACTTAAATTTTCATTTTCATTTTAATCCAATACTTTTGTTTCTTAAGAAAAATGGGTGGGTTCAGACAGAAGGTGCTACAGTATTTTCTGATCATTTGTATCAGATTCAGATGTACAGTAAATAACTGGAAATAAAAAAACTGAAAGGTTGATCTATTGTTTCATATTAATCTTTTAAAGTCAAATCCAAGTGTTTTTTTTTTTTCAGTCTACAGCAGAAATAAAGGGATCAGCTTCACTGTTCCAAAACTTTGTATGGATTTTAAAGGGTTAATGTGGAAAATCCCAGTGTTTACAGAAACTAGGGTTAATGTCTCTAATTCATTTAATGAGAAGTACCTAAGTTAATTTAGCATTAGAATTAAATGCAGCTTTAAGTAACTCATGATGTGCTCCTGCTGCACTAAGGCAATCTTAGATACGCTGCAGGTCAGACGGGATCTATGAATGTATGTCAGTGTCAGTGTGTGTGTGTGTGTGTGTGTGTGTGTGTTTGTGAACACAAATGCAGGAACCCGCTGCTGTGGAAGGGAGGGAGGGGCACTGGCGAGGAGGAATGGGTGGAGGGGGAAGAAGGGAACTAGGTGAAAGGGTAAAGGAGGAGTGGAGGAGTCGGAGGAGCTGGAGAGAGACAGATCCTGGGATAGAACATCCCCGTCCAAGATCATTTTTGATTACCACTTCAAAATAAGACTACCTTTATAAAGGGGTTATGAATGGTTTATAAATGAGAGTATTAATGTTTGATTAATTAGACTACAAATACTTTAAAACTCATTAATAAGCAGTTATAAATAAATAAATAAATAAATAAATAACAACACTAAGTTAAAGAAATGGCAAAGTAGTGATTCCACACTCATTTCTACTGTCAATATTTGCAATATTAATATATTTCAAATATGTATTTTTATTTATAAAATGTATTTAAATCATGAAAGTATCCCAGAGCAATTTAAAAATGACTTCATTACAAACGCAATTTAGATCTTCATTTTCCTAAATTTCTCTCTTGCAGAGATACATTTTCAATAAGATATAAAGGGGACAAAACTGTGAAATGATTTTAACCGTTTGACAAAAGAATATTATTATATCTGTAAAACATTATAAACAATGTTTAAAAGATCATTTGATTAATGTTTTGTGATCACTATTTTTTTTTTTTTTATATAGTTATATAGTTGGAATGTGATATTCTTTTGTTATGTTCGTTATAATATATATATATATTTTTTATATATATTATTAAGGTAGAGGCCCATGTTAGGTTTTTGCCTTTACCTGCACTGTATTTTATAGCTATTTGCAGTATATGTATGTTGTTTTTTTTGTTTTTTTTTACAAATACAGACCTTAGATCTTTCTAAATACTGATCTTACTTTGCGTTTTCCATAAATCAGCATTAAACTTGTCATATTAATATATTTGTAAGTATGTTTAATTATTTACTATAAATTAAATTACTCAGTTGAATTAAATGACTAAGCAAACAACAGATCACTGTTGCCTCTTTTTAATTGATGTGTTGTAACTGCTTATCAATGGTTATAAGGTAGAGCTTAGATTGTCTGCCCGAACCCCACCTGACCGAGATTTCCCACCACATTCCTCGGGCTGGGTCGGGTCGGGCTCCAGAAAATAGTCTGAGATGTAGGCATCTGTTGTGTCTAAAGCTCTGGTGTGATAATCACAACGTTGCTAAGTAACCAATTATTATTGTTAATGAAAACGAACCAATTTAATAACTAATTTGTTTATAATCGCTGTCTATTTGTGCCGATTCTGTCCGCGGAGCGGGAGTCGGATTCAGCAGTGAGTCAGGTTCGGCACAACAGCAGCAGCGCGGCGGCACCTCGCGGTCCGCGGTGTTAGTTGTAAGCACACTAGTCGCAAAATACGACAGAAAACACTGAGGGAGCTGCAGAATTCTGTATGGGAGTAGAATATGAGCACGAGGAGTTAAAAGAGAAACAGGAGATACAGTGTGTGAGAACCTTTACCTGTGAGTAGCTCATACACCAGAACACGCAAATCTCTCTCTCTCTCTCTCTGTATCTCTCTGTTTCTCTCTCTCTCTCTCTCTCTCTCTCTCTCTCTCTCGCACGTGAACGCCTCCGCGTTTGACTTGCAGCATTGTGTGTAGCTGTTTTTTTTTTATCATTTTAATTAAATAATAGTTCTATGCTTCTATGTCACAGTGTTAATTAACATAATTCTCATTCAAACAGCCCAAAAACAGACAGTTTATGGGTCGGGCTCGGGCTCATAATAACAGTTTATGGGTCGGGTCGGGCTCGGGCTCGGGCTCATAATAACAGTTTATGGTTCGGGTTGGGTCGGTCTCGGGCAGAACGTTCACAGGCTTGGGCTGGGTCGGGTCGGATTTTTTGGGCCCGATCTAACCTCTATTATAAGGCATTTACAACCTAGTCAATAATACTTAATAATCTAATGTATAAACCATTTATAAACCGTTTATTAGGGTAGTCTTATTTTAAAGTGGTACCCATTTTCGTGTGTGTGTGTGTGTGTGTGTGTGTGTGTGTGTGTGTGTGTGTGTGTGTGTGTGAGTGTGTGTGAGGTCACTCACTGCTTTGAGGATGCTGACGGCCTCCTTGCTGAGCCAGACCGGGTACAGCACGTCGTCATGCAGGATAGACTCAAACAGATCGTCCTCGTTATCCGCCTCAAACGGGGGCTGACCCGCCATCATCTCGTACATCAGGACCCCCAGCGCCCACCAGTCCACCGACGGCCCGTACTCAAGCTCCTGCAGGATCTGTGGAACAGATTAGCAGTGTTAGCATCGTTCATTTACAACCACAACTCAGAAAAAAAAAATCATTAAATTTTTATTTATTGAATCACACAGTAACTCAAAAGTGTCAAACAAACCAACATACTCTGTGAAGCATTTAGATGCTCTTATCTGGGAAGCTGTTAACTCATGGTTTCTGAGGCTGGTAACTCTGAACTTATCCTGTACAACAGAGATAACTCTTGCTCTTCCTTTTCTGAGGCAGTCTTGATGAGTGCCAGTTTTATCACAATGCATAATCTGGATTAGAACATTACTCAAATAGAGCTATTCACTGTATGCCTGTAACTCTACCCCTTCACTACTAACAACTGATGCTCTCAAACACATTATTAAAAGTCAAGAAATTAAAGTAATTAACTCTTGATGAGTTCAGCACAGCTGTTAACTGAAAGCCTGAAATCCAGGTGACTCTACCTCATAAAACTGACTGAGAAAATCCAGCCAAGTTGTGTAAAACTGATCATCTAAGCAGGAGGAGCTCGTTTTAAAAAAATCTAAATTCTAAAACATTTTTAGATGTTGTTTGGACTGATAACAGTCTGGATGGTCCTTTTCATAGTCTTTGATTATTATTTTGTTCACTTACACTTGCTCATTTATAAATTAAATGCCAAAAATGTAGCGAGCAATTACATCCAACAAACCTATCAAACCACTTCTTTTTAAGAATGAATTTATAAGAAATTGCATGTATGGTTATTTCGGAGCACTGATATTGAGTATCTTGGAGAATATATTAGATCTGTGATGAGGTTTCATATTTTTCTATTGCTCTTTTCATCATAATAGAACGATAAGCTTCTGATTTTTTTCTTATAGCAGCAACTTTCATTTTCTTTTTCAAGCTAAATTCTAGAGAAACCTAATGTGTGAAACTATTACAGCTATTTGGACGAGGTGTTAAATATGCTGTAACACATTTACATTCAGCGGTATCACAGCTACTGCTGCACATGTGCTGGACTGCATCACCACAGCAGAGTGACTAATACTGGAAGAGGCCGGTTCAGTCCCATTTCACTCCTTAGCCCTTTAAAATAAGCCCTACGCACTTAAGATCGGCCTGATTCCTGTTGGAAAAATGTGTAGGCTGAAATTTTAAGGCAACAGTGCTTCCAAACAGAACTTTTTAGAAAACACACACAAGATAGCGGCAGAAGTGATAAAAGAAACCCACAAATGTAGTATTTTCTTTGTTATATAGGTGATCTAAACACCTTCACACAGCCTGTAACTGTTTTAGAGTTTTTTTTTCCTTTTTGTTTATTTATTATTATTTTTTTTATTTATCTAATTTTATATTTTAGCCCTTTTATTTTATTTATTTTATTACTTTTTATTTCATTTATTACGTCCTTTTACTATTTTAATTTTTTTAAACTATTTTAACTATTAATATTGCATCTTACTTTAAGTTAGTTCCAATGTATTATTGGCCATTTTCTTTATAGCAAGCATAGAAAGTCTCTTGTAGTACACACAAAACAGACAAAAACGCATTGTTAATCATCAAATTCATGAATTAAGTATATTAATTATTTTAATTTTATCCAAAAATCGTCAGTGCTCCTTTTAATTCGGTGCTCCTTATGTATGAATTCTACCGGTCAGGTATTAAGAAGCAGTAAAGCCACTCTGCTGAAGTACAGAGTTATAAGGGTGAGTTTTCAGGGAAGTTTCTCCAGCACTAAGGCTAGGTGCAGCAGCATTAGCATTAGCTGCTAACCACAGCCCTAGCTCTTTCGCCGTTCAGAGGTGAGTATATTGGACAGTAGTCTGCAGTGTGTTTACCGTGTTAAAACAAGCTACAAGCTATATTGCCCTGATTTACTGGAACACTCAGGGTTCCTCAGTGTAGCGCTATAGGGCAGCATTTACTAGCGCTAAGTGCTGCTAACCACGGTTAGAGCTGAAATATTGGAAATCTAAGCTTACTGTAAAATAGGAAAGTGCTTCACTCACCCAAAAAAACATTTTTAGGAGAGAAATCTGTTTAGCTTATTGTGTGATGTCTTTGTTCCTTACTAGTGTCGCTTAAAATGCACATTATATTTCGGTGCACCTTATGTATGTGTTCTACTAGTCAGGTATTAAGGAGCAGTAAAGCCACTGTGCTGAAATACAGGGTTATAAAGATGAGTTTTAGTGAAGTTTCTCCAGCACTAAGGCTGGAGCAGCAGCATTAACATTAGCATTAGCTGCTAACCACAGCGCTAGCTCTTTCACGGTCCAGAGGTGAGTATACCGGATTGTAGTCTGAAGTGTGTTTACCGTGTTAAAACAAGCTACATGGAACAAAGCGCTAGCTGATAGCGCCCTGGCTAACTGGAACACTCAGGGTTCCTCAGTGTAGCGCTATAGGGCAGCATTTACTAGTGCTAAGCGCTGCTAACCATGGTTAGCGCTGAAAATATTAGAAATCTAAGCTTACTGTAAAATAGAGAAGTGCTTTACTCACCCAAATAAACATTTTTCAGGAGAGAAATCTGTGTAGATTATTGTGCGATGCCCTTGTTCCTTACTACTGTCGCTTAAAATGCACATTATATTTCGGCGCACCTTATGTATAAATTGTACCAGTCAGGTATTATATTAAGGATCAGTAAAGCCACTCTGTTGAAGTACAGTGTTAAAAGGGTGAGTTTTTTATTGGAGTTTTTCCAGCACTAAGGCTGGAGCAGCAGCATTAGCATTAGCATTAGCTGCTAACCACAGCGCTAGCTCTTTCGCGGTTCAGAGGTGAGTATACCGGATTGTAGTCTGAAGTGTGTTTACCGTGTTAAAACAAGCTACATGGGACAAACCACTAGCTGATAGCGCCCTGGCTAACTGGAACACTCAGGTTTTCTCAGTGTAGCGCTGTAGGGCAGCATTTACTAGCGCTAAGTGCTGCTAACCACAGCTAGCACTGAAAATATTGGAAACCTAAGCTTACTGTAAAATAGGGAAGTGCTTCACTCACCCAAAAAAACATTTTTAGGAGAGAAATCTGTGTAGCTTATTGTGTGATGTCCTTGTTCCTTACTAGTGTCGCTTAAAATGCACATTATATTTCGGTGCACCTTATGTATGTGTTCTACTAGTCAGGTATTAAGGAGCAGTAAAGCCACTGTGCTGAAATACAGGGTTATAAAGATGAGTTTTAGTGAAGTTTCTCCAGCACTAAGGCTGGAGCAGCAGCATTAGCATTAGCATTAGCTGCTAACCACAGCGCTAGCTCTTTCACGGTTCAGAGGTGAGAATACCGGATTGTAGTCTGTAGTGTGTTTACTGTGTTAAAACAAGCTACATGGAACAAACCGCTAGCTGATAGCACCCTGGCTTACTGGAACACTCAGGGTTCCTCAGTGTAGCGCTATCGGGCGGCATTCACTAGCGCTAAGCGCTGCTAACCACGGTTAGCGCTGAAAATATTAGAAATCTAAGCTTACTGTAAAATAGGGAAGTTCTTTACTCACCCAAATAAACATTTTTCAGGGGAGAAATCTGTGTAGATTATTGTGCCATGCCTTTGTTCCTAACTAGTGTACTACTAATGTATTAAAATAGACCAGAAAATAGTTAAATATGTTTATTGATAGTGAGAAATAAGTCAGGGCCATGTTAAATGGTGCTTATATGGGTTGTCGCTGTACCTCAGGAGCAATGTAGTCCGGTGTGCCGCAGAAGGTGGTGGTGGTGACGCCGTTCAGGATGCCTTCTTTACACATGCCGAAGTCCGCCAGCTTACAGTGACCCTCGGCGTCCAGCAGGATGTTGTCGAGCTTCAGGTCCCTGTCAGAAACGCAGGTAAGAGAAAAAAAATGGAGGAGTGATGAACTTGTACCTCAGCTATGTAAGTCATTAACACCGAGGTCAGCTGCTGATGTAAGGAGGACGGTGGGCCGAGCGCTGCCCCCCGCGGCGCGTCCGCCACCACGACCCGGCATCAATCAACCAGCAGGCACAGCTCTGCTCATCTCAGGGTGGATGCCTGAAGGGTCAGGTCACCGGGATCAGTGAGAGAACCCCCCGGGGTTAGAACCCCTTCTGCACGTAGCACAGCTGAGTGAGAGGAACCGTTCTAGAGCTTTAGGAGATCACCTGAAGGACAATGTCACGACGGAGCTCTCGCTAACTGCGCTAACTGCGCTAACCCTCATTATTACACGGTTAGTTCTGGTATGGCTGGCTTGTTTCCTTAGGCTGAGGGCAGAGCCGCCTTATTAGCTGAACTCACTGAACGAACGTGACTGTTAGACTGCCTTAACTTGCAAAAACTCTTTTTTTATATTGGCAATTTTATTTTAAATATCACCTTACATTACATTTTCACTACTGTCCTTTAGACACTTTCTCAGATGTGCATTTATTACTATACTAGTGCATCCCAAAAAAAATGTATTCCAGTAAATCTGTTCAAAATGTGAAACTCAAACTATATATATATATATATATATATATATATATATATATATATATATATATAGATGTATTACACACAGATTAATCTATTTTAGGTGTTTACTTCTTTTATGATTATGGCTTACGGCTAATAAAAACCCAAAAATCAGTGCCTCAGAAAAAGTCTAATATTATATAAGATAAGATAATACGAGATACGATAAGATAATCCTTTATTAATCCCACAATGGGGAAATGTACAATATTAAAAAAAAATACAGGAAATATATAAAGATACTTAAAAATGTATATATATATATATATATATATATATATATATATATATATATATATATATATATATATATATATATATATATATAGTAAAGGAAAAAATAAATACATCTAGTGCATCTAAGATAAAGACAGAGGAGATAAGATTATTATGGTAGGGTGTGACCAGTATTACTGCACAAAGAGTAACAATGAATAAATATCAAATAAATAGTAGATGAAAAAGTGAGAAAAATATTGCATGTTAAACCAAGTCATGCTGGAAAATGAAATCCACATCTTCATAAACGTTGTCAGCAGATGACATGTCTCTCTAAACCATCACTGATTGGTGGAAACTTCACACTAGACCTCAAGCAGTTTGTACTCTGTGTGTCTCTCCACTCTTCCTCCAGACTCTGATCCCTTGATTTCTAAATGAAATGTAAAATGTACTGATGATCAGTGATGGTTTGGAGAGACATGTCATCTGCTGGTGTTGATCCACTGTGTTTTATTATCAAGTCTAAAGTCAGTGCAGTTTTGTTTTCCCACAGAATCTTACAGCACTTCATGCTTCCCTCTGCTACTGACAACTTTTATGGAGATGCAGATTTCATTTTCCAGCAGGACTTGGCACACTGCCCACAGTACTGCCAAAAGTACCAATTGTTCTTATATAATATTCAAATTTTCTGAGACACTGATTTTTGGGTTTGCATTGTCTGTAAGCCATAATCATCAACAATAAAAGAAATAAACACTTAAAATAGATCACTGTGTAGAACATCTATATCAGGGGTGTCTAATTTTTTTTTGTTGGGGGCCAGAAGGAGAAATATATTTGAAGTCACGGGCCACAGACTCTGTAATAACACAAATAATGAAATATACCACTTTAAATAATACTTTTTTCCTGATTACTTTCATTTACTTTCATTTCATTTACTTGACTTACTATCTTTATCTATCTGTGACAGTGTTGTGTAAACTAAGATTTTTCAGATTGATGTTTAATTTCATGATGTCTCTTAATATTAAACTCCTTAATTACGCCAAAGTTTAGACTCATTTGCCCTTTTTGCTAGAACTGCGCACTCTCTCCGCTTTTAGACTCTTTGGCCCGTTTTTCTGTGCTAGAAATGCGCACCCTCTCCACTTTAAGACTCTTTGGCTCGTTTTTCTGCGCTAGAAACATGCACCCTCTCCGCTTTTAGACTCTTTGGCCCATTTTTCTGTGCTAGAACTGCGCACTCTCCCGCTTTTAGGCTCTTTGGTCCGTTTTTTGCTCTAGAAATGCGCACCCTCTCCGCTTTTAGACTCTTTGGCCCATTTTTTGCGCTAGAAATGTGCACTCTCTCTCTGCTTTTAGACTCTTTGGCCCGTTTTTCTGCGCTAGTAATGCGCACCCTCTCCACTTTTAGACTCTTTGGTCCGTTTTTTGCGCTACAAATGCGCACTCTCTCTCTGCTTTTAGACTCTTTGGCCCGTTTTTCTGCGCTAGAAATGCGCACCCTCTCTCTGCTTTTAGACTCTTTGGCCCGTTTTTCTGCGCTAGAAATGCGCACCCTCTCCGCTTTTAGACTCTTTGGTCCGTTTTTTGCGCTACAAATGCGCACTCTCTCTCTGCTTTTAGACTCTTTGGCCCGTTTTTCTGCGCTAGAAATGCGCACCCTCTCCGCTTTTAGACTCTTTGGCCCGTTTTTCTGCGCTAGAAATGTGCACCCTCTCTGCTTTTAGACTCTTTGGCCCGTTTTTTGCGCTAGAAATGCGCACCCTCTCTGCTTTTAGACTCTTTGGCCTGTTTCTGACACCTAGCGTTCAAACTTTGAATCTCACATTATAAAAACCTGCTTAACAGCGGGCCAACTTTCATTCTATTTCTAAAATAATGTAGTTTGGACACCCCTGATCTATATAATATATGAGTTTCACATTTTGAACTGACTCTGTTTTGTACTTTCAGGTATAAAAATGCCCTAAAAGTTCCTCAAACTCCCAAAGGGATTTTCCTTTTCTTAAACAGCTTAAAAAAAATGATTCCTATCATCTCCGTCGTCTGAAACATATGGAGCCTTCAATCAAAGAGCTGAACACAAAGCTGCACTCATGCTCAGCTACAGTCGGGTGGAAGCTGAGGAGGCCCCTGCCTGTATGCTATGGAGCAATATGGATTCATACGAGCGGTGGAGTGTGTAAACAAGACGTACAGTAAAGCAGCATGAAGAGAGAGAGCCCAGCGCAGTGCCCCCAGCAGACCATTACCCAACAGACCATTACCCAACAGACCACCCAGAGCGCCCGCTTTCATCTGAGCCTCCCATCTCTGCTGCCTTTTCTCCCCGGCCTGGCTGCCATTCCACCCCCAATCCTGCTTTTCTGCCTCCAGCTCGCCTCCCCCCTCGAGGTGGGCCCCCGGGGCCACGTCCACACCCACTCACAAACACACACATACACATACACACACATTTACTAAGAGTGTTTTTCTTTTAAAAGTATGAAATTCAAGTTAAGGCTTGTGATTTGACTCGTTGACAGAGGTTTCTGTATGGCGTATAGGATTGTACTGAAAATATGGGCGAGATTCATAAACCTCAACAGAAACTGGCACCGTTCCAGAGTGTTAAATAGTTAAATACTGTTACAAAAGTTAAATACTGAAGGAACACATAAGGAATCATGTAGTGAACTTAAAAAAAGTGTTAAAAAAATCCAACACTGGCAAAAAACTTAATATATGTAATTTAAGACATACAGCTCTGAATAAAAGTAAGAGATCACTTCAGTTTCTGAATCAGTTTCTCTGATTTCGCTATTTACAGGTTTATGTTTGAGTAAAATGAACATAGTTGTTTTATTCTATAAACTACAGACAACATTTCTCCCAAATTCCAAATAAAAATATTGTCATTTAGAGCATTTATTTGCTGAAAATGAGAAATGGCTGAAATAACAAAAAAAAGATGCAGAGCTTTCAGACCTCAAATAATGCAAAGAAAACAAGTTCATATTCATAAAGAGTTTTAAGAGTTCAGAAATTAATATTTGGTGGAATAACCCTGGTTTTAATCACAGTTTTTATGCATCTTGCCAAGTTCTCCTCCACCAGTCTTACACACTGCTTTTGGATAACTTTATGCCTTTACTCCTGGTGCACAAATTCAAGCAGTTCAGCTTGGTTTGATGGCATGCTTGTTTGATTACCCATCTTCCTCTTGATTTTATATTCCAAAGGTTTTTAATTTGGAAAAAAATAAAGAAACTCATCATTTTTAAGTGCTCTCTTCTTTTTTTTGACACAAAGTAACCGCATGGCCTCCATCCACATGGTTGGGCATGTGCTTGTAAACGTGAGCATGTGTTGAAAGCTGTGCACCTCAGTCCAGCACAGTTTTGCAGCACAGATATTTCCAGTTACAGCTGAATTCAGACTTTTAATCCCAGAGAAACAAACGCTCTTATTTACCTTTTAAAAAGCCGTTTAAATGCCTGATTAAATGACTGATTACTGTTGTTTTGCTGTTTTCCTCAGGTTTTGAGTTGAGCTCGGCACTGACTCAGCTCTTGATTGGTCCGGACGTGAGACAGCACGTGATAAGGGGCGGGGCTGGAGACGTCATGGGCCCTGCATGGTTTAATATCGCAATATATATCGTTGAAAAAAAAAACATTTGCAATGTAAAAATTTTTCTATATCGTCCAGCCCTAGTGTATATATATATGCATGCATGTAAAGAGGCTAGACAATGAAACTGAAACACCTGTCATTTTAGTGTGGGAGGTTTCATGGCTAAATTGGAGCAGCCTGGTGGTCAATCT
Organism: Astyanax mexicanus; assembly: GCF_023375975.1. Classification (NCBI taxonomy): domain Eukaryota; kingdom Metazoa; phylum Chordata; class Actinopteri; order Characiformes; family Acestrorhamphidae; genus Astyanax; species Astyanax mexicanus. Next base: position 40,440,147 of record NC_064422.1, on the reverse strand, counting down.
TCATAAATTGCACATTATTGCACCAGTAAGAGCAGAGTGTGAAGGTTCAATTAGCAGGGTAAGAGCACAGTTTTACTCTAAATATTGCAGTGCACACAACGTGACGTACCAGAGTTCAAAAGAGGACAAATTGATGGTGCACGTCTTGCTGGCGCATCTGTGACCAAGACAGCAAGTCTTTGTGATGCATCAAGAGCCACGGTATCCAGGGTAATGTCAGCATACCACCAAGAAGGACCAACCACATCCAACAGGATTAACTGTGGACGCTGTAAGAGGAAGCTGTCTGAAAGGGATGTTCGGGTGCTAACCCGTATTGTATCCAAAAAACTCCAATAAAACCACGGCTGATCAAATCACGGCAGAATTCAATGTGCACCTCAACTCTCCTGTTTCCACCAGAACTGTCCGTCACCACAATAAATTATTGTGGTCTAAAAGCCCTGTATGCATGCATGCATGTATGTATGTATGCATGTACGTGAGTGTACGTGGGTGTGTGTGAGGGTGTTTCACTCACAAACACACCTGGCCAAACTGGCTTGAACCTGAAGCAGGAATGAAGAGCAGGGCTAATCTGATTGTCCTGTCTGATAAGCTGGGTTCTCTCAGCTCAACAGAGAGAAAGAAGCTGAAAGAGGAAAACAGTGAGACGAATAAAGGCTTCTCTCTCTCTTTCTCTCTCAGGGGACGGTGGGTCCATTATTGTGGTGATCTGACCCAGAGGGTTTATGACCATTTAGTCTATGTTGTAAATACTACAGCTCCAACACTAATAATATGTGAAAGTGCATTTACTTAGACATGTTTCAGAGGAGTGTTTTTTCCTCAATAATAGGTGGTGGTGACTCAAAATTTAATATCTACAGACTCAGATGTGTGCAACTGCAACACTAGCTAGTTTCCACTAATTAGCAATTAGCCATAATACAAGCACCACTGAAAGCTGAAATGAAGAATACTCTATATTCTATTTTAATGTCTTCAGAGTTTAGGAATAAATCTACACTGATGGGTGTGGTGATCTGGAAGAGAGGAGTGTTCAGGTAAATTTCTGCCGTGTTTCTATTTTGGCAGCAGAAACCACAGGTGCTACACTGACTGATTAAAACCCAGACAACAGTCAATCATTCCTACACAGTAAAATCTATAGTGTTAAAATCACAGTGCAAACATTTTTTGACTCCCTGGGTGTTATCCTAACAGCTCTCAGTGTTGGTGTCTCAGTTGGAATTATTTGCCAGAGTTAACAAATTTCAACTCCTCCCAGTGTATTCTGTCTCACAAGCTCCGCCTCCAAACTTTGCTACACTTAAAGTTTGTCACCTGCCCATTTTCTTCGTGTGTCTTTTTCCCCCTCAAACTCTCGAATTTGATAAGTAGCGACATTAAATATATTTTGTATTGTTTTACCGTGTATTAAATGTTTTTTTAATTCTAAATATAGTTTTTGCATTGTTTTTGCATTTTTATTAATCCTGTGGAATCCTTTTTGGGCTCCTTTAGTTAGTTAGTTAGCTAACTAGCTAACCTAACTAACGCTAGCTGAGGTGAAACTGAAAATTTCTCACAATAAATTGGCTAGCCAAGCTAGCTGAGGAGAAGAATTAACCTATGTTCTCTTAAACAATTAACTTTGCCCAGCTAGCTGATGTGAAACAGCTAAAAGAAACAGCTAACCTAGCTGGTTAGCTAGCTGACGTGAGAGGGAAAACTTATCGCAAGTTAAACAAGAAGTGTAGCGTTAGCCAGAAAAAGAGTAGCGTTAGCCTCTTGCCAGAAAAGGCTAGGTTAGCTAACCTAGCTAGCTAGCTAGCCTTAGCTTACAAGAAATGGGCAACTTATTGCAAGAATTAACCTAAAGTTAACTAGCTAGCTAGCTAGCTGAGGTGAAATTGAAAAGTTCTTTCAGGAAACCAACGCTAGCTATCTAGCTAAATGGCACGGTCGTTAAATTCTGGCGTTTGAAGTCCCAGCATGTAGGCTAGACAGATAAATTTTGTAGCTACAATTTAAGGTGCATTTGTTTTCTGGTCCACCTTAAACTACGCAATAGGTAAGTTTTGCGCTGCGTTTGAAATTACTCTGGTTGTACTCTATACTGCAACTTGATTCATATCTATGAGTGTGTTTAAATGTGATGCATTTTAAATAAAACTACCAAGAACCTGAACAATAAAAAAGGATATTTTTTCGTCTTTATTTTATGGTAAAATGGTAAACTGCACAGTGTCATATTAACACTAAATATTTAACACTGATATCAGTGTAATTTTTACACTCTGTAGAGAGGGACCATATATGCTCTGAAGGAGTGTTAAAGTTAACTCTTTAGGTGTTGATCCAGCACTGCTAATTTTACTGTGTATAGGTGCACCCCCCGCTCGATGTGTTGGAAGCAAGATCTTGTGAAGGTTTTCTGGTATGCAGTGGTCAGTACATACCAGAAGTGCTCCAAAAGAGGAAACCAGTGAACAGGGGTCAGGGTCATGGGCACCCAAGGCTCAGTGATGTGAACCATTCACTTCAAAGTTGTGCTGCTAACGTCTTGGTGTCAGATACCACAGGAAGCTTCAGAAATCTTGTGGAGCTCATGCTTCCGAAGCTTTCCAAAGTACTTTATTTTTTATGTTATCTTAAAAACGTTTCTTTGATTTGATCAATTTGAGGAAGATGGATGATCGCAAGTCATCAATCCAAGCTGAACTACTTGAGTTTCTGCACCAGGAGTAAAGGCAAAAAGTTATCCAAAAGCAGGGTGTAGGAGAACATGATGCCAAGATGCATGAAACCCAGGGTTATTCCACCTAATGTTGATTTCTGAACTCTTTGTTGCATTATTTATGGTTTGAAAGCTCTGCATCTTTTTTGTTATTTCAGCCATTTCTCATTTTCTGCAAATAAATGCTCTAAATGACCGTATTACTATTTGGAATTTGTCATTTTTTAATTGGTCATTTAAAAAATACTGTACTTTATTCCATGTCATAGTAAAATATCATGGTAATTATTATTATTTAGAATGTAGAATTCTTTTTTTTATATAAGTTTTGAGGGTTAAACTGCACAGTAATCACAGTGATTCTCCCACTGCAGCACAGCGGCTGAGTTTACTGAAAGTCTTAAGTGGAAGCACCTGAACGAGGAAGGAGCTGGGAACCAGTGAAAGCTCAGAGCTCAGATCACACTGGTCTCACACTATTTAACCGATAGCATCTCTAAAACGAAGGGGGGGGGGGGGGGGGGTTGAGGGGTCTGTGAAGGTAGTGACATCATACTGACATTTTGACCTTTACCAGGTTTTAGTATTGCACACTGTGTTTATTTAATGAGAAGAGATATACCAAAATAAAAAAATATTTGATAAAAAAATAAAAATAATATATATATATATATATATATATATATATATATATATATATATATATATATTATGGCAAGCCAAACAGGAAATATATAATAAAAGCTGATATACATAATGAAAGCCGATATATTTATAATGAAAGCGATATATATATATATAATAAAAGCCGATATATATATATAATGAACTCTGATATATATATAATGAAAGCTGATATATATATAATGAACGCTGGTAGACCGTCCCTGGCTCGGGGAAAGCAGCTCGCGGGCCGGAGCTTTTTTGCCACCTTCGCCCCCTGACACTTTAAAGCCAGTCCGAGGCCGGTCGCGCCGCTCCTCCGTGGAGAGAATGCGCCGCGCTGCCTGCCGGTGGTCGGCCTCCCCTGCGCGAGGAGCTGCGGCCGGCTGAACCACAACGCCACCTTCAGTCTCTCAGGCTGACTGTGCGGACCACCCGTTTACCTCTTAAAGGGTCTTAACAGCTTTCATTATATATATATATCAGCTTCTATTATATATATATATATATATATATATATATATATCAGAGTTCATTATATATATATCGACTTTCATTATATATATATATATCAGCTTTTATTATATATTTCCTGTTTGGCTTGCCATAATATATATATATATATATATATATATATATATATATATATATATATATATATATATATATATATATATATAATTTTTTAATCCCAGCTGGTTGCGATTTGATTACATCATCAAAAATATTTTTTTTATTATAAATTATACATTATTACTTATTGTATTACTTAGGTTTTTTTTTTTGCTTTTTTTTAGTTATTTAGAGTTTTTTTTATTTTAACATTTTTTAAATTTCAATTGCAATGTTTCATTATTCTTTAATAGCTATCAAAAGTGCATTAATCTTTAAAGTCCACGGGAAGATAAATCTTCGGGTTTTTTTTATTGGGTTTATTTGGCTTCTCTGTTTCCCAGGTGTAAATGTGAAAAGTGTTTCTTAAAATAAAAAAAATAAAAAAATCTTTGCTGTATTTTGGCAGTATCACTCTCCCCTGGATGTAGAATAGGCAGATCTAAAAGTGGAGCAGGCTAACATCAGCAGAAATCTGACCAATCACATTGTTAGGAACATAGCTCCGCCCCTCTCTTTGAGTCTGAGCAACCGACATAGGTTAGCTAGTGAGCTGTCGCTTAGCAACCATCTTAGTGAATTAACTAGCAAAATATCCAGAAACTCAGATATTCAAGTTATGCCTATCGTAGCAAAGATTTGAGCGCAGTTGCCATAGTAATGCAAACAAACATTTGTTTACCAGTGATAAGATATCTGTCAGTCGTGCACATTCATTAGAATATTAATATTAACCACATCCACACTGTTCTCAGAGAGGTCTGAAGAGTGTTATATCATATTACTGCTTGTGGTTTCTGTTTAAACCCTTTTGAATGTTTAACTTCCCTTGTAAAAGAAAAGTTTATTAAATATATTTTTTAAAAGTATGCTTAACATGAAAATTCCAAACTTTTTAAAATTAAAATATGTACTTAAATACTAAATATACAACATGACAACTTACGTATACTTCAATTGTAATTAAGCTATATATATATATATATATATACACAACATAAAAGCCTTAAATTGAGCAAACTTAAGTAGATTTAATTATATATTTTTAAACACCTTTTTAAATACACTTAAAGTGTATTGTAAATGTACTAGTTTGCATATTGATGCACATATTGTATATACCTTAATGCTACTGGGAAAAAATACACTAAGTGCACTTTAAAAATACATTTCATGGAAGTACATAGGAAATATATTTAATGTGTATTTTTTAATAAAGTATATTCAGTTGAAAATGTACTTTTAGGACTCTTTACCTAATTTTAACATACTTTTAATGGTTTAAGTATACTTTCAGCCTTTTTACAAGGGAAGATTTACCCAAGTTAAGTGTTATACAAAATAAAATCAATATATAAAAATCTGTTCACATTGGCTTTATTATTATATTGTCATCATTTTATCAGAGATATCATTTTTTTAAAAGTCTTAATATGATAATATTAGAATTTATCATGATATATTTTTAAATAACAGTATCAAGTATACTGTTTTGGGCTAATTGCAAAAATAGAAAATTGGATGTAAAAAAAATATACATTTTTTTAATATGGTGCAGTGTACAAAAAATTATTTTTTGTAAATTTTTCCAATTTTAGTTTTTTCATCTCTGCTCCTCACAATCGGAATTTCAGGAAAATTAAAATATATATTTTTTTCTTTATTTTCTGATTTTTCAGTTTTGGATTATATAATCAGATTTGTGTTACAAGACACAAAAATGGACAAATATGAAAATCGAGAGAAGATTTAACTTTTCACTTTTCTTAAAAATTCTGTTTATGAAAGACTGAAACTGAAAAAAAGGATAAAAACCAATTTCTTCTTCACTATAATGAATGGAAAAAAAGTTTTATTCCCAATTTTCTATTTTCAAATGTATCTTGATTTATTATATTATGTAATCATTTTATCAGTTGCAAAAAAAAAAAAAATCTTAATATTTATCATGATAATTTTTTGTATGGTACCATGTTTACTGTATATTAATAATAGTTAAATAATAATAATAGTGATAATAATAGTGACGGGTCTACAAACTGCTCAATCACTCTAAATCCATATATATAGATATTAATAGAAAAGATGAATCAGTGCATCTCCATTGTCTTCCTTTTTCTTTTCCTTTCCTCATGTTTCCTCCTTTCTCTTACTCACCAGCTCTCTTTCATCCCTACTTTTTAGTCTTTACACAAGCATAATGACTACTATACAGCGAGTGTGTGTGTGTGTGTCGATGCACTGATGCCAAGATAAAGTCTACCAGGACAAAGATAGCACGAGGAAGCCGAGCAACATGGGCTTTGATGGTTGATTGGTAAAAAATGTCAACATTTCTTCACCAGCATCAGTCAAGCAAAGGTGTTTTTGTGAGGCGCTGATCCGGCGAGAGGGCGGAGCCGGCCCGGTTTATGTAACTGTTCTATTCTGGAGAAAGAACAGCGGCGGGGACACAACGTGTTCTGCAGTGATGTAAACGTAATCTGGAAACAGCTGCTTTTTTATTTTATCATTTTAGCAATGAATTTATTACTGAGCTTCACCTGTCAGACCTCTAATTTGTCTCTGTACTGCTGACACTGAGACTTTTTGAGTCCGATGTTAAGCTAAAGAGCTAAAGAGCTTAAGGCTACAGCTGTTGCCATGTGGGTCAGCAAGACGTAACCCTTCCTGTACCAGTTTTTTTTTTAAGTATTTTGAAGGTGACCTCCTGGATGAGTTGTTCATGCCCTTTTGGAGTAATTCCAGTCAGTCGGCCCCTCCTGCGAAGGCTCACCAGTGTTTCACCATGCTTTCTCCATTTGTGAACAATAGCTCACACTGTGGTAAATGATGAAATCATCATTTTTAAAAGTGCTTTTTATATGTACTCAGGTTATTAATTGTCTGATATTAAAACCACTGTATACATTTTATACTGTATACAATAAAGTTTTGCTATTTATAGGTTTATGTTTGAATAAAATGAACATTGTTGTTTTATTCTATAAACTACAGACAGCATTTCTCCCAAATTCCAAATATAAATATTCTTATTTAGAGCATTTATTTACAGAAAATGTAAAAAAAAAAAAAGATACAGAGCTTTCAGACCTCAAGTAATGCAAAGAAAACAAGTTCATATTCATTCAGTTTTAAGAGTTCAGAAATCTGAAATATTGGGTGGAATAACCCTGGTTTTTAATCACAGTTCTCATCATGCATCTTGGCATCATGTTCTCCTCCACCAGTCTTACACACTGCTTTTGGATAACTTTATGCTGCTTTACTCCTGGGTGCAAAAATTCAAGCAGTTCTGTTTGGTTTGATGGCTTGTGATATATAAATATACAGTACAGGCCAAAAGTTTGGACACATTAGTCATGACTATTTACATTGTAGATTCTCACTGAAGCATCAAAACTATGAATGAACACATGTGGAGTTTTATGTACTTAACAAAAAAAAGGTGAAATAACTGAAAACATGTTTTATATTCTAGTTTCTTCAAAAATAGCCACCCTTTGCTCTGATTACTGCTTTGCACACTCTTGGCATCATTCTCTCAATGAGCTTCAAGAGGTGGCCACCTGAAATGAAAGGTTTTCCAACAGTCTTGAAGGAAGGAGTTCCCAGAGGTGTTTATTAGCACTTGTTGCTCCTTTGCATTCTTCACTCTGTGGTCCAGCTCACCCCAAACCTCAAATCTGGATTGGGTTCAGGTCTGGTGACTGTGGAGGTTCAGCTCATTTTTTGTTAAGTACATAAAACTCCACATGTGTTCATTCATAGTTTTGATGCTTCAGTGAGAACCTACAATGTAAATAATCATGAAAATAAAGAAAACGAACTGAAGAAGAGAAGGTGTCCAAACTTTTGGCCTGTACTGTATCAGCAGAAATCTTTGCCAAAGGTCAACCAGGTCCTCTGCATCTCGCTGCACTCCCACAACCCCATCACAGCTCCTCTGCTCTTCAGTTGAGCAACGGGACTCTTATCTTTCCACAGACCAAACGGCAGATACACAAACACAAACAGGCACACGCACACACGCTCACACGCACACACACACACACATGCTCGAGCTCAGATACACAAAAACGCATGCATGCAGCCACACGTAACACCCACTGATTGGAGACGTGACACACTGCCCCTGTGCTCCAGTGGGCCCTCACTTTGTAGCTATAGTTTACAAAGCCCTGATGATGTTTTCTCTCCCTCATCTCCCCCACCCAGTCCCTGCCTCGCCTCGTCCCCCGCCCGTCCCCCCGTCCCTCTGTCTCACACACAGCACATGTGTACACTCACATACAAACACCCAAACACATACACACACACACATACAATCAGAGCTTATTGAAAAGCCTTCCTGTGCTGCTCGTTAGTGCAGAGTGATTTTTCCATAAGACTATCGGACAAACCCTTAAAGTCCCCCCAGTAAAAACCCTATCTGAGACCCCCGGCCACAACAACTCACACTCACTAAACTCCTAAACTCAACCTAATCATAGACTGACTAGTTTAACTAGAGCTGGCCAATTGGCTATAACAAAGTTTCCTTATGAAACTGACAATATTCTCCTTTTTAATCATATCAAGACTATTATCAGTGCTTAAATAACACTAAATTAACTGTATTTAACTGTATTTGAATACAAATTGTGTAAATAAACTAAAAAAAAAAAAACAATACAAATCTATGCACTATGCATGAGATTATTTAAGTAGTAGTAAGGTTTAAAAATCTGGGTCAGTGTAACTATTATTAATTACATTTTCTGACTGTTTTACAGGCTAAATGCAAAAATAGAAAATTGGATGTTTTTTTTATTTAGGGCAGTGTACAAGAAATACGTTTTCAGCCATTTTTCCAATTTTAGTTTTTTCATCTCTAAAAATGAAAAAAGAAATCATTTTTTCTTTATTTTCTGATTTTTCAGTTTTTGCAATTTGCAAGTTGGATTTTACCATTAGATTTGTGTTACAAAAGATACAAAAATGGACAAATCTAAAAATTTGAGAAGATTCAACCTTTCATTTTTCCTAAAATTCTGTTTGTAAAAGGCTGAAACGGAAAAGTAAATAAGAGAAAAAAAAACACATTTCTTCTTCACTATACTGAATGGAAAAAAAAGTTTTATATGCATTTTTTTTATTTTTATTTATCTTGATACGGTCAGAAAATTAAACTGCTAAATGTTACACTGACCAATCTCAATCTCTTTAGTTTTTGTATTTTGCAAGTTGGATTATACCACTAGATTTGTGTTACAAGATACAAAAATGGACAAATCTGAAAATTTAAGAAGATTCAACATTTCATTTTTCTTTAAATTCTGTTTGAGAAAAATAAGAAACTAGATAATGGGAAAAAAACACACATTTCTTTTTCACTACACTGAATGGAAAAAAAAAAGTTTTATACCCAATTTTCTATTTTCAAATTTATCTTGATACGATCAAATTATGTATGAGAGAGAGTATTTAAATAGTAGTTTTTAAGAATCAGGTGCAAAAATAGAAAATTGGACGTAAAAATTCATTATATTATTATTATTTTTTTTTATGTAGTACAATGTACCAGAAACAAGCTTTCATCCATTTTTTCCAATTTTATTTTTTTCATCTCTGCCCCTCACAATCGGAATTTCAGCAAAAATGACAAAAAATTAATCTTTTCTTTATTTTCAGATTTTTCAGTTTTTGTATTTTGCAAGTTGGATTATACCACTAGAGTTGTGCTACAAGATACAAAAATGCACAAATCTGAAAATTTGAGAAGATTCAACATTTCATTTTTCTTTAAATTCTGTTTGAGAAAAATAGGAAACTAGATAATAGGAAAAAAATTCTTTTTAAATACAATGAATGGATTTTTTTATTATTATTTTTTTATTTATCTTGATACGGTCAGAAAATTAAACTGCTAAATGTTACACTGACCAATCTGCCACTGCTAGTGCAATTTATCTGCCTGGAAAAATATATATATATATATTGTAATAAAATATTTTTACATTATCGCCCAGCTCCAAGTGTGACATACTAAAAACGCTGTGTGTTAAAATATATGTCCAAAACAAAAAAAACTTTTTTTTTTTTTAATGCAGGTCAACGAGTTTACTCTAGGCCTGCAGGGCCGTTTTGTCCTGTCCTCCTGAATCAGGACATCTGGACATCTCCAGCATGTCTCAGCCTGCTCCACAGACCCACCGGCTCCACTCGCTCTACTGCTTTCACTCCTCCAGAAGCAGAAGAACATTCAGCCCCTCACTCACAGCGCAATAGATAGACCAAGCTGTGCGATCCACAATTGATTGGAGATGCTACAAATTACTAAAATAGAGCCCAAAATGTACAACTCTAAACACTATGAGCTCTTAAAAGCATCACTACAAGAATCTGTGTTTGTTTATCTCACCTTATTCATTTAAATCAGGGGTGTGCAAACTTTTTTTGTTGGGGTCCAGAAGGAGAAATATATTTGAAGTCATGGGCCACACTGTATTAAAACAAATAATGAAATATACCTTAAAAATATATATTTTTCCTGATGACTTTATCTTTGACAGTGTTGTGTAAACTAAGATTTTTCAAATTGATGTTTAATTTCATGATGTCTCAATATTAAACTCCTTAATTACGGCAACTTTTAGACTCTTTGCCCCGTTTTTATGCGCTAGAAATGCGCACTCTCTCCGCTTTTAGACTCTTTTCCCCGTTTTTATGCGCTAGAAATGCGCACCCTCTCCGCTTTTAGACTCTATGGCCCGTTTTTCTGCGCTAGAGATGCGCACTCTCTCCGCTTTTAGACTCTTTGGCCCGTTTTTCTGCCCTAGAAATGCGCACCCTCTCCGCTTTTAGACTCTTTGGCCCGTTTTTCTGCGCTAGAAATGCACACTCTCTCCGCTTTTAGACTCTTTGGCCCGTTTTTCTGCCCTAGAAATGCGCACCCTCTCCGCTTTTAGACTCTTTGGCCCGTTTTTCTGCGCTAGAAATGCGCACTCTCTCCGCTTTTAGACTCTTTGGCCCGTTTTTCTGCGCTAGAAATGAGCACTCTCTCCGCTTTCAGACTCTTTGGCCCGTTTTTCTGAGCTAGAAATGCGCACCCTCTCCGCTTTTAGCGTCTTTGGGCCCGTTTCTGACACCTAGCGTTCAAACTTTGAATCTCACATTATAAAAACCTGCTTAAAAGCGTGCCAACTTTCATTCTATTTCTAAAATACCGCTGTAGTTTGGACACCCCTGATTTAAATAATGTAGGAGTGCTGGATTAGTGCTAAAGATCAGTGTTCTTTCATACCGCTCTCTCTTGGGCTACTGGAAGCACATAGTTGCATACTGGGTCTGCATTAGTATTTTAGGTACCACTTTAAGATAAGACTACCTTTATTAATGGTTTATAAATGGTTCATAATTAGCTTATTAATTAGTAGGTTACTAATTAGGTTGTAAATGCCTTAAAAATCATTAATAATCTGTTATAACACATGCGTAGAAAGGGCAACAATGACCTGTTGTTTATTAAACTTGGGAGTTAAATGGTTAAACTGATGTTAACTGATGGAGAAATAAGCTTTTATCCATTTTTTTCAATTTTAGTTTTTTCATCTCTGCCCCTCACAATCGGAATTTCAGCAAAAATAAAAAAAAATTGACCTTTATTTTCTGATTTTTCAGTTTTTGTATTTTGCAAGTTGGACAAATCTGAAAATATAAGAAGATTCAATATTTCATTTTTCTTTAAATTTTGTTTGAGAAAACTAGAGTAAGTTGAGTTTCTGACAAGATCTGAAGTTTAACAGTATAGATGGCTGTGGGTTCACTATTTGGCAAACTACGGTCATTGTTGCCCTTTCTATGTATGTGTTATAACTGATTATTAATTATTTTTAAGCATAAACATATTACAACCTAATTAGTAACCATTAATAAACTAATTGTAAACCATTTATAAACCCTTTATAAAGATAGTCTTATTTTAAAGCGGTACCGTATTTTATATATTAATTAGCTGCCAGGCCCAGTGCTGTAGGCTGTAAGAGCAAATTACATTTATACATATGTATATATATATATAAACACATTATATCACCTTACTTACCATATCACAATATATACAGCATCATTAATTATGTATCATGATGTATGTCATGTCATCGTCAATATGGCACATATACGGCCTGTAGTGGAACCACTGCAGGAAGTTTAATGTTTTAAAGCTTTTTCCCAACTGCATCAAAACATTTCCAGGTTCTGAAAGTCTAAATGACCCTTTCCACCTTTTCAAAGGTGACCGTAAACACCAGCCTGCCCCGCCCGCTGCCTGTAGGGTCAGCCTGCATATAAACAGAGCTTTTACAAAGTGTCAGATAACCTGCTGACCAGGTTTACAGCAATAAAACAGTTTCTTTTGAGATGCAGATCGTTAAATAATCAATACAACACTAAAATGATGAGTGAAGGGCAGGGAGATGTTCAGTTAGAGGTGAATATAATTAATAACAGGTCCTTTTAATATGCTAATTAACACCTTTATCTTTGATTGCAGCACACATTCACTGTGGCATTGTTTCAATAAGCTTCTGCAGTGTCACAAGATTTATTTTAATCCAGTGTTTCATTAATTTATTAAATTTTCACCAAAATCTTGCACAAAGCAGCTCTTCTCCATCCAGCACATCCCAAAGATTCTCAGTGAGGTTAAGATCTGGACTCTGTGGTGAACTCTCTCTCTCAATCCATGTGTGAAAATGATAAATGATGATCTCATGCTCCCTGAACCCTGAACTCTTTCACAATTCCAGCCCCATGAATCCTGACATTGTCTTATCTTGGAATATGGCCGTGTTCATCAGGGAAGTGTCATCATGGAATAACCTGGTCTATATTCAGTATATTCAGGAAGTCAGCTGACCTCATTCTTTCAGCACATACTGTTGCTGAACCTTAACCTGCAGACCAACTGCAGCATCAACCAACCCCAGATTATTTACTTACCACATCACTTATCCAGGGGGAGACTTTTTTGTTTGGCCAGGCAGTGTATCATCACCTGCATAATTATTTGGAACACTGTGTACACTATTAAACTACACCAGTCCTGTTCCACTGCGTTCCACCTGCAGCATCACTGTATAAAAAACATATAGTAAATCTAGTGCAGGTAATCACTCAGAGCATCCTGACACTCTGACAGGTGCAGAAACATCAGAGCTGATGAGAAAAAAAACGTCCAAACAGCGCTATTCACTAACACGACATGACAGCTGAAAACGCCCGAATGACACCTCCTCTCACTGAAGCCTGACACAGCGCAGGAAACTAGCACACAAACCTGACTCCAGCGCATTATGTGTCTTTAACCTGTCAAACGCCGCTCTCTCTCTCTCACACCCCTGCAGAACTGACACAGCTTAACCCTTGTGTGGTGTTCATATTTTTTGTTACTTGTTTACTTTGTTACTTGTATTTAATTCAGCAAAATTAAGCAATTTTACATTAAAATGCTTTACACATGCTTGCTTCACTTAAATTGCAAGCAATATAAACACAAGCTTACATGGTTAATATTTGCCCTTTACCTTTCTTATGTTACATTTCTTTCAAAAAGTGCTACTCTTTTTTTATTAGTTTTTTTAATAAAATGTAAAAGAAAATGAATTAAACTCAAGATATGAGTAGAAAATGTGTTTAGTTTCAAATTTACAAATGAAGCAATGTTTATTAGCCCTTGGCCAAACATACTGTATGTAATATAAATGTGTGTGTGTGTGTGTGGGGGGGGGGGGGGTGTGTACAGTGTGTGTTTATCGAAAATGTGTTTTGATATATTTTTCACAAAAAATGAGCCAATGCCAATGAGTTTGAGTTAGAAAAAAATATTTTTTTAGTATCATTTGATGAAAAATGAAAACGGGTCCCACAGACCCGAACACCTCACAAGGGTTAACACAGACACAGACAAGAGCAGGAGGATTTACCTGCAGCAGTAGAGCACAGAAATCTGGGGTAACTGGGTTCACCTAAGGTAAATAAGCACACAAACAAGTGCGTCACCACTGTCACACAAAAATCTTGTATCTTTTTGAGATAATAGGACTCTGGCAGTTGTTTTTAACACTGCGTCAAAAATCATGATGGATGGAGCTACACCTGTCACGATATAGAAATCATGAAATATAAACACAAGAAATTATATATACAGCTCTGGAAAAAAAAAGTTTATTTGATTTTACCAAAATTAAAAACCTCTGGAATATAATCAAGAGGAAGAAGGGTGATCACAAGCCATCAAACCAAGCTGAACTGCTTGAATTTTTGCACCAGGAGTAAAGGCATAAAGTTATCCAAAAGCAGTGTGTAAGACTGGTGGAGAAGCAGAACATGCCATGAAAAACTGCATGAAAACTGATTAAAAACCAGTGTTATTCCACCAAATTATTTCAGCCGTTTCTTATTTTCTGAAAATAAATGCTTTAAATGACAATATTTTTATTTTGAATTTTATTTGGGAGAAATGTTGTCTGTAGTTTATAGAATAAAACAACAATGTTCATTTTACTCAAACATAAACCTATAAATAGCAAAATCAGAGAAACTGATTCAGAAACTGAAGTGGTCTCTTAATTTTTTACAGAGCTGTATTTTTACATTTTTAATCCCACTTTTCTCCCAAATGCATGACTGGGATTCGAACTAGCTATCTCTCGTTCATAGTTGTAGTAGTTATATTTTGTTTATATCTTTAGGATACAGTATTTGAACATTTAAATATTCAATATTTGCTTTCACTGTCTGAATATTCTTAATTATATTATTATTATTATTATTATTATTATTATTATTATTATTATTATTATATCAAGTTTATCAAGTTCATCAAGCACTATAAAACATGTAACTAAATTATTTTGTTAAAATATTATAACTACATCGGTGGAATAAAATGATCTTTAAATGACAGTAAAATATTTTATTGCAATTATTTCAAGGACAGCATATTGTCCAATCTAATAACTACAGTGACAGTTCTGAATTGACCAATAAAAATTTTATAAATGCTCCAAAAATCCGAAAATGAAAGCAGGGTTGCACAAAACATTGTATTGTGGCTAGGGGTGGGCGATATGGCTCTAAAATAATATCACAATATTTGATGTATTTTTTTTCATGCAAACGATACTCTTGGCGATATGAAAAAACACTGAATTAAACATTTTTATTAAAATGAAAATTACATTTTATTATTGCATATGATATGACTGAGATATTTAAAAATATATAAGAATTTTATCAGATTTGTAACAGAAGTCAATGCTCCAGAATGTCATGATACTAATAATAATGCACTCCAAATATCTCCATATATCCAGGATTAAAGTAAAATAAATGATACTGGACAGATATAATCTGTCTCTAGTAGATATATAATGGGAAATGAGAACAGTGTGATTTTTTTTTTTTTTTTTGCTAAAAACAGTAAAAATGTAATACCCTGATGTGATAATTAAGGGTGGGTGATATGGCACAATATTTCAGAGTATAATATCATTCACCCTATTAAAAAATGTTGATTATCATCATTATCACAATGTGCGCATGTGCAATAGTTTAATAGAAGTATATGCACATATAAGTATATGTTACATTTGTGTGACATGTTTAAAGGGCTGGACAATATCTCCTAAATTTATATCACAATATATTTATACAATATATTTTTATATTGTATAAGAGAGAGAGTAAAAAGGAAAAAAAGTATTGGGGATTCTGAATGAAATCACAGGTTAATAATACAGTATGTACACAGATAAACACAGAACTCCAGAGAAGATAGGCTCTGATTGGCTGGGAAGGTCAGCATTTTATATATTGTGGATATGGCAGCTTTAGACTGATAACGTAGTGAAGAGTAAAGATACGGCGTTTGTTTAAAGCGGTGTTTAAACTGAGGAAAGCAGGAATATCTGAAGTTATCTCCAGCTATCTCTCAGCACCGGACAGAACTGGGAGAGTTTGTGTTTGATAATAAATCTTTATCCAGTTGCACCACTGGAAAAGTGCTGTAGCTCTGTCTCATCAACAGCCCAACCTCTGCCCTGTTACCTCAGAGTCCCTGAGCCTGAGTTACCGCCTAATCAATATGAACACATAGTAAAGTGCTGTCTGAACAAACACTCCAAAATAGCTTGGAATAAAAAAAAAAATTCTTTAAGGATTCTGACTGCCTTTTAAAGCTTTTAAAGTTTTTTAATTGCTGCTTTATAAAAAAGATTGGATAGTGTAAAGATCTCTTAGTGAGAGATCTTGACATTTTCTTTCAATTAAAGGTGCGCCACTGACCGAATAAAACCCTGACAACAGTCAACAGTTGTGCATGCTCATGTTCTGAAGGTGCACCAGCAAATTTACTGCTTTACTGTCCAAATTTATTGTTCTATGGCCAATCGGGCATTCATGGAAGAAGCTAGGCAACTGTGTTCTGATACATCAGCTCACAGAAGCAGCCTTGTGCTGATCGACATCACCCTAGGAGTGATGAGGGGAAAAAAAAAGAGCTACTGTACCCACCCAGACAGAGATCAAGGCCAATTGTCGGAGCTCTCTCAGGGCTCCGGCAGCTGATGGCAAGCTGCATGACCGGGATTCGAACCAGCGATCTCCTGATCATAGTGGCTTACCCAATAAACTTAAATAAAACACTTTTTCATGAATGAGTGAATGCACATAAAAAGATATATACCTAAAAAATTAAAAACAGAAAATAAAATACACAGAAACAACAGAGAACAGACCGTGTATGCTGTACAGGCTGTGTATGCTGTGTTTGCTGGAATCAGGGTGTGGGTCAGACCCCAGGGAGAGAAACAGCCTGTTGTTTGGTCATATTCTGGCCTTTTCTAAAGAACTATGAAATGCATCCACCTCGATTTAGAGCCCAGCAAAACAGGCAGCTCTGAACACTGAGCTTTCCTCTGTCTCTGGAGATGACTAAATCTGCTCTCGCTCCTCAGGGGCCCCCAGCGAGTTCAGGGGCCACAGCAGGTCTCGATTTCACTGCTGTTCTTTGTCCAGGGATAACTGGGTTTGGTTGGCATCTCAGAGTAGTTGAAAGTAATGCATGATGTGATTTATAAAGGACAGGATCTCAGAGATTGCCAGGGTTAACGTTAGTGCAGTTGCATGAGCTACAAGAGTTACATGAGCTAACTAGTGATTTAGAGTTAAATTTAATGATACAGATAATTAAAATATTGTTGTACTCACAAGGAAGTGTGGGATTACAATGATATTCAGAAGGATTGATAAAAGTTACCGGGAATAATAAATGATGAAAAATTTCCCATTTGACAGACTTTGAGAGTGTGTGTGTATTAGAGGTTAGATCGGGCCCAAAAAATCCGACCCGACCCAGCCTGTGCACGTTCTGCCCGAACCCGACCCAACCCGAACCATAAACTGTCATTATGAGCCCGAGCCCGACCCGACCCGACCCATAAACTGGCTGTTTTCGGGCTGATTGAATGAGTAAAATATGATCAGAATTATGTTAATTAACACTGTAACATAGAAGCATAGAACTATTATTTAATCAAAATGATTTTTAAGAACAGCTAAACACAGTGCTGCAAGTCAAACGCGGAGGAGTTCACGTGCACCCAGAGCTACATGATTATAACATTTTTCATTTTTCATTATAGTTAAATTTTATTTTGTTTTTATTTTTTCTCCTACAGTTCAGTAAGTTTTAATTTGTTTTTAGGGTGGGCTTGCTAGTTTTTATTAGTTTTCACACATCTTATCAGAGAGATCAATCTAAGAAACGAGAGAGAGAAAGAGAGAGAGAGAGATTTGAGTGTTCTGGTGTATGAGCTACTCACAGGTAAAGGTTCTCACACACTGTATCTCCCGTTTCTCTTTTATCTCCCTCGCGCTCATATTCTAATCCCGTACATAATTCTGCAGTTTCTCAGTGTTTTCTGTCGTATTTTGCGGTTAGCGCGAGCGATTTAAACAAGAACTAACGCCACGGATCACGAGATGCCTCGCACTGCCGCTGTTGTGCCGAATTTGACTCCCTGCTGAATCCGACTCCGCTTCGCAAACAGAATCGGCACAACACCCCCCGCTGTACAACTCCGGGAGTGAAAACAGCGCTTATAAATAAATTAAACATGAAAATGAGGGCATTCTATCAGTAATTTCAGTTCGTTTAAGTTACTTTTATAAACACACAATACAGTTCCAGTTAGTTAAGTTTTTTCCTTTTAATTACCGGTTTTATTAAATTCAGTTAACACAAATGTTTTCACGTTCAGTTTTCGTTATTTCGTTCTTTCCGTTAACAATAATAATTGGTTACTTTGCTACATTGTTATTATCACACCAGAGCTTTATATAATAAAAATATAATTAAAAAACAGATGCCTACATCACAGACTATTTTCTGGAGCCCGACCCGGCCCGAGGAATGTGGTGGGAAATCTCGGCCCGACCCGAGCCGATTTCGTGTGTGTGTGTGTGTGTGTGTGTGTACCTGTAGATGACGCCATGTTGGTGCAGGAACATTAGGGCAGAAGTAACTTCAGCAGCATAGAAACGCGAGCGAGCCTCGTCAAACTTCCGCGAGCGCTGGATCTGAAACATCAGATCTCCTCCATTCACATACTCCATTACAAAGAACAACCGATCCTGCAGAGAGAGAGAGAGAAAGAGAGACTCCTGATGATTCATTTCCATTGAGGGCTGATGAATGGTGATGTACTGTGCAGCAATGTAAAACTATGATCTATATCTATATGGTATAGAACATTTTAAACCACACAGCAAAGTTATAATGAACTATATTATAACCATTTTTAAGTACATATTTAAACTTAATGAACTGTTCAACTTTATTAAAATACTCCATATATTATATGTTTACAACTAAAAATGAACCGTACATTTTTTTTAAATAACAAAACATACATTTTCTATGGTAATAAACCACGTTTGATAATTATAATGCAATACAAAATCGTTAATTATAATGAATTATACAAATTTTATTACTGCAAAATATGGTTGTCTTATCTTGTCTTGTCATGTCTTGTCATATGGCTACACCTAGATATAGTGTAGAATCCCTAAAGTCAGGCATGCACTGTGTGATTTTTTTTAATGTGGTGAGTTGTGGAGAGCTCACACATGTATTTTGTCTGATGGTTAATTAGGTTAAATATCCAGTATCAGTATGTAACACTCTATGCAGTCTGTAATACTGGCTTTTCTCTTTTATATTATAAGTAGATGGATGATATGAAGGGTTTTCCGGACCTTCTGCGCATCATTTGAGGACTTTAGCCTCAAAAACGAAATGTTTCTCCATATATCCAGACGAAAGATACCAATTTGAGAAAGGCCATCACAAAAGATCCAAAAGAATGGCTTTTTCATGAGTATATTAGCAGCGAATTATGGCAAAACAGGTTTTTGGCATGTCAGAAATCCCTGCTCACATCCGACTGCTCATTTGCAGCACGACAAACGAAGCGCCATGAAGCTAAAATTCAAGCAGATCATTAAATTGATTAAATTGGTCGCATTCGACCAGATCTGGTTAAAAATCGGGTTAAAATCAAACACAGTGTCTGCCTGGCTTAATCAACACAAGACTATGTAATCTCATGTATACAAACTCTTTTATTTAATCTGAATCAGAACGTCAGATCTGTATAAAATGAAGCGAGATACCCATATGAGAAAGGCCATCACAAAAGATCCAAAAGAACAGCTTTTTTATGGGTATATTTGCAAAACATTTTGGGAAAACGGGTCGTGACGTTGAGAAATCGGCTCTTAAGACTCAGCTCACACTGTGAAACAAGCGACCAACATTTCAGGCATTTCACTGCTGAAATAAATTCACGATTAGAATAGCAATGCTGAGGTGAGTGTCCTGTGCTTTGTTGGTTTATCTGCTGAGGTATTAAAGATCTTGTTTAATAAACATTTCCTAAATATATGTTTATTCAATTTGCTCAATAATGAGGTAAAAACAAGCATTTTATGCAGATTAATTATATATTTGCTGTTCCAAACCTGGACAGTGCTCTCTTAAGTGGCCACATTTGTAGTTCAGCGTCCATCAATTAGGAATTAAGATACATTTTTTCCCTAAATTACATAGCAGTGGGTGGGAACCCATATGACAAAGGCCATCACTCCACAAGAAAGGGTTTTTTTATGGGTATATTTGCAATACATCTTTGGGAAAACAGGTTGTGACGTTAAGAAATCGGCTCTTAAGACTCATTAAATTTATTAAATTGGTCGCAATCAACCAGATCAGGCTTAAATTTGGGCTAAAAGCACACACAGTGTCTGCCTGGCTTAATCAACACAAGACTATTTAATCTCATGTATTTTATGGGTATATTTGCAATACATTTTTGGGAAAACAGGTCGTGACGTTGAGAAATCGGCTCTTAAGACTCAGCTCACACTGTGAAACAAGCGACCAACATTTCAGGCATGTCAGAAATCCCTCCTCGCATCCATAAAGCTAAAATTCAGATAGATCATTAAAATCAGTCGCATCAAACCAGATCTGTCTTAAAACTGGGCTAAAATTTCAAACATTGTCTGCCTGGCTTGATAAATACAAGACAAATACAAATACAAGTAAAATCATGTATACAAACTCTTTTATTTAATCTGAATCAGAACATCAGATTTGTACAAAATGAACCGGTTCTTTTGATTAGGGGTGGGCGATATGGCTCTAAAATAATATCACGATATTTCAGGGTATTTTTGCGATAACAATATAGTTGGTGATATAGGAAAACTAAAATAATTCATTCATTTCAGGAATATAGTATAAGAGTATAACAGTTTAATCATAATGTGGCAAAATAAATAATATAGCATAAAATAATATAATGCAGCAAATAATATTGCAGAATATTTAGTGCATGCATATAAACTGCAAACTAAAACAATTATACAATAAATACACCTAAAGCTTCACAGTAAATAATAATAGACTACTTTTAAGACAGAACAGCCCTATTATCACAATATGGATTTTTAATATCATGATATTTCTGTGTCACGATATATTGTATACGATATAATATTGCCCACCCCTACTTTTGATCCTGAGAGATGCACGACCTATGCACGAACTATGTTCTCCTAAAAATAGCTGCAACAATACGCATTCAGCGGCGCAGCGGGATCAGCCCCCTTTAATCCAGCTGATGGAGCGGCGCGGCGTCGGGGGAATACGCGGGGAAAGGTCAGTCTTCCTGCATTCCTGCGCCGTGATGTGGGAAACGGGCGGAGCCGCTACAGATCTCCACTCCGCTCTTCCTCATCAGGTGCTATTGTTCTCCCTCTGAGCAGAGCTGAGGAGGAGGAGGAAGCTAAGACACATATTTTATTATGCTTTTACAATGAAACAATGCCAGATCTCTGATGAGAAGGAAGAGGCTACGCTCTACACTCTACAGATTTACAGGCTACTGTAACTCAGCACCCAAACAGCTCCGTCACTATGAACCACACTTACTGTACGCACACTAATGTGCACCAAACACGGCAGGACATGGAGGTCATGAGGGCAGAGGAGGTTCTGATACTGTAAAGAAGAAACTGAACTTTCTCCAGCAGGTCCAGGTTCAGGGAAAGGAAAGGGAATAGCACTAATTACAGCAGTTTAACTGTAAAGTAGGTTGTGTTATTACTGTATTATTAAGGAATAACTGGAGGAAAAGATCTAAATAAACCAATAAACAGTCTGGCCACACACCTAGGTATTCAAAAACTTCTATAACTCAACAAAATCACACCTATACCTATAGGAAAAATACACAACACAATAAGAGCTATGCTTCAATATATCACAATATATTGTGTGATACTTCAAGCAAGGTGATTTAGAGTATTTTTGTATACGTTTATAAAAAAATTAAGCAGAACTGGTGTGTTTCATTACTTCAAAGGTACACATTTCAGCTATTTTTATGGATTAGTGGCTCTTAAACATCCTGTTTTATTCAGAATTATGAGTGAAAAACGGTTACGGTACATAAAAAAAAAATGTGGAATATGGAACCGGAAGCATTTTCAACAAAACTACGAAAACACACATCCAGAAGACAGGAAATATTATATGAGTTATAAATCAACAATTTAACTAAGGGAAAACTTCACTGACATAAATATATCTGTTCTAGTTGTTTGGATGGACAGATCTGTGTTAAACGAGTGCACGGCTCCTGCCGCAGTGCGTTTTTATTCTTTATTCAGAAGGAAGATTTAAACAGGATGCTCAAATCATTTGTTTAAATGGGGCAAGAACTCTGGAAGAGGCCCACCCAATCAAACATGAACAAACAGTGCCTGCTTCTAATTACACATGCACAAATAGTGTCTTCCGGTTGGGCCGAGGCTCGGCGGAATGACTCTGATTGGTAGATAGCGGCTCAGAGACGGCCTGACTGCACATACACAACCTACACAACGTAAAAAAAAAAATAAAACAGCCTACAAAAATAAAACGGAATGAGTATTTTTATCAGGTTGATTGAGAAAAAGGTCTTAACAGAAATCTGAGCTGCAATATGTGTTAAGCAAAAAACTACTGACAAACTAATATATACAAACTTATATATATATATATATATATATATATATATATATATATATATATATATAAATGGAACTTCTTATTAATTTAAAAAAATGTGAAATATGGCATATCTAGCCCCTATAGCTACAGTTACTTGAAAAAGTCCTGCTGAAAAATGAAATCCTCATCTCTAAACCATCACTGATTGGTGGAAACTTCACACTAGACCTCGAGCAGTTTGGACTGTGTGTCTCTCCACTCTTCCTCCAGACTCTGCTCCCTTGATTTACAAATGAAATGTAAAATTTACTGATGATCAGTGATGGCACTGATTTTTGGGTTTTCGTTGGCTGTAATAAATATTAATGCCTAATGCTCCTACTGGCTGCTGCTGCCGTAATGTGTGAAGCTGAAAAGCCTCTGATTGGCTGCTGACTACATGAATTGTGCTTCTCATTAAGCCCCACCTCTACATGTTTAAAATTAACCCCTAATATGGGTTGGACGGAGTGCTTATAGGGTGGGAAACCCACATATCCGAGGGTGGACAAACAATATAACTAAGCAATTTACATATATAATCTTCTTTTTCAGTTTGCAGCAGTTTATGATCAGTGATGGCACTGATTTTTTGGTTTTCATTGGCTGTAATTAAAGAAATAAAAGCTTCACATTTTGAACTGAATTAGTGTAATAAAGTAATTTTTAAAGTATATATTCTATATTTTTTTTTGGGATGCACGAGTACTTATATCAACCTATATTACAAACCAGGGGTGGGTGATAATGTTAAAAAAAAGACATCTTGGTATATTTTTTTTAAATATATGTGCAATTCATGATTGCGATTTTGATTTGTTTAGTTCTTACATAAAAAATAGTTTGTTTAACATTTAAAAAAACTTTTTTAATTTTAACTATTTAATATTTTAAGGACAATAATCAGTTCCTTCAACATTACAAGCAGCTTTTATTAATTGAACAAGGTGCAAAAATACATAACCTTCTTATATTTCATTTTATATTTCAGGAAATATAAATATAAATATATAATATTTAATTTATATAAAATATAAATAAAAATGATTTAAACATAAAAAAAAAAACTTTACAGGTTTCTGACATAAGTACTACACTATCTATTGAGATTCTCTCTAGAAGCTTTTCTATGTAAAGATGCACATCTTCATTATCCTTTTTTGAATTTTGCATTGAAAAGTCAGAATATTATATGTTATATATATATTATAATTAATTTGATTAAATTCCCAGAACAAGGATAAACTACACTGTTAATGTGCTGCATGTTTATAATGTTACTGGCTGATAAAACAAGTAGCAGATCAAAACAGCTATCAAACTAAAATTCTAAACAAAACAGGGAAATACAGAGCTAAACTGCAGCGTAAAGGACTTCATATATGAAACACTGCGCTTGTGGTGTGTGTGTGTGTGTGTGTGTGTGTGACAGCGCAGGGGCAGATGGGTGGTGTAAGGAAATGTCTGTTTAGTCTCTGCTCTGCTTATATAACATGTTATGAAAAGCATTTTCAATAGCTCCTGTTTTGCAGGTGCAGGAGGTTTCTGACTGATCCACTAAACAACACACACACACACACACACACACACACATACACAAAGAAAGAACTGTAGAGTTAGTTTATAAAAAAAACAGTATGAAACTGATAATGACTTATTGGTGTTGCAATAAGTGGCAGGGGTACTATTTTACAGCATGATTTCAAATTAAAGACCATCAAAAACGTTAAAGACCACTGAAGTCGTGATGTCATTTTGTAGTCTGCGCCATGTTGTTTATGCCCATATTTGGGGCTCCTTTCGGGTTCCATGTCTAAGCCGTCCAAGTCAATGCGGGATTTGAATGGGCTTTTCAAAAACTGGCCTCTGTCACATTCTGTGGTAAATAAATATGTTCAGAACCCTGTACGTTTTATTCTGTGTACATTTACCTCCTAAATATCACTGGTTTAAGGGGAGTAATCAGAAAAATGCTAACTTTAAGCTAATGCTAAACTGACGTCACAGCACAGCGGCTGGAAGAGACTCCGGACTGGATTCTGCACAACACCAGTGAACTACCATCAGAAAGCGTTGTGGATTATTATGCTTCTTCACAGAGGATCATTAAAGCATTTAAACAGGTGAAAACTCTTTCAGTAATGTTGAGCAGTGTATTCTGTCTTAGAGCTTTAAAAAGCAGATAATAAGAGAAAACGGCTCTTAGTTCAGCAGCGCTTCCCCGAAGGGTTTAGTATTCAATTACGGTCATTAGTTTATACTAATTACAACACCTGACCCAAATAATCAACTAACAACTAACTACCTGCCCTCACTGAGG
The DNA here is from genome assembly GCF_023375975.1 of Astyanax mexicanus. Taxonomy (NCBI): domain Eukaryota; kingdom Metazoa; phylum Chordata; class Actinopteri; order Characiformes; family Acestrorhamphidae; genus Astyanax; species Astyanax mexicanus. The sequence continues at coordinate 40,415,187 of NC_064422.1, read as the reverse complement.
CGACAACCAACCAGAAACACCCATTTATTTCACTGCATAATAAAGAGGGTAAATGTTAAAACGTGTTACAGCTGGTTCTGGAGTATCACTGTCCTGTTTTAGTGATTTTATGCTGTTTCACTCTCAGCTCTCCTCAGTAAGCGCAGAAAGTTCATTATTAGTCTCAGCTGTGTGTAAAATGCACCTAACTGACGGCAGGAGTTCTCTGGTGTTGCGCCGAAAACAGTCCCCTGCTAATCTCTGCAGCGGCGCCTGGAGGTCAGTTCACTGCAGTGCTGTAGCATTAGCTTGAAGTTAGCATTTTTCTCATTACGACCCTTAAACGATCTCGAAATTCAGAGGATCCAGTGATGTTCAGGATTGTAATGTACACAGTATAAAACGTACAGAGGTCTGAACAGATTTATTTACCACATAATGTGACAGAGGCGGGTTTTTAAAAACCCTATTAATTTTTCTCATAGGGAAAAAACGCTTAGACACGGAAGCTGTACGAGGACTACAGAATGGCGCACGACTTCAGTGGTCTATGATGAAACTGGCTCTCATCAGGGCCGCCCCAGGAAAGGAAGAGCAAGAGTTGCTTCTCTTGTACAGGATAAGTTAATCAGAGTTACCAGCCTCATAAACTGCAAATTAACAGCTCCCCAGATAAAAGTCACTGAATATATACAGTATATACAGTAACATGAACGAGTATTTGCCCCCTACAGATTTCTTTTGTTTTTGCTTTTGTGTCATACTGTTATTTCTCGGATAAACAAACTTTAATATCGGATAAAGATTAGCTGACTAACTATAAAAAGCACTTTTTAAATTATAATTTTATTTGTTAAAGGAAAAAAAAAAACTAACCAAACCAATCTAGTCCCGTGTCAGTCTTAAAAGTTGTTCTGGGTTCTTTTGTGACCTCCTGGATGAGTTGCCCATGCCCTTTTGGAATAATACACACTGTAAAGAAGTATTGATAGAGTGGTGATCATCCAACATCCTGATATCACTAATCTGACAAGCTCTTGTCACTGAATGCAATCAGATCCTCACAGCAAGGGGTCAAAAATTAAGTACATGTGAATTCTAGAAGAAGAATGTAATGGAAAGAAACTTCATGTGGTCAAACAGTCAAATAAAAAGTCAGCTCTAATGCTCAAGTCAGCAAAGCCTCAGAGCTGAAACTGCAACCTGCACAGAAACTGCAACACCAAAATCAACACATACGACAAGTGTGAATCACTATTATAAAAGTGAAAACAGTCTTTATTACTGTGGGAAAATCTTAACATTTTACAATTCCATCCCAGCTGTCACATGACTGACATTCAATGTTAAGAAGTGGTTAAAAGAATGTCCGTTGTAGTTTTAATGTTGAAGATAACAACATGTTTAGGGCCATATCTTACACCCTGTGCAAGGTGCATCACAATGCTCATTGCTATCTTGCAACCAGCCTATTTTTCACACCTTCTGTCTGCATTATTTGGTTACAGTAGCAACAGTGCTTGTGAATATATCTATATGTCGAGGGGAGTGGTGGTCTGGAAATGAGGTGTGTTAAGATAAATTTCTAGTGTATTGCTATATATCTTGGCCATAGAAAGCATAGGTGCATCACTGACTGAATACAACCTAGACAGACATCAACAGTCAGAAACTCTCAGGTCAGTTTCCTCCGCTGAAAAGTGTTGGACACATTCAGATAGCTGCGCCATTAAAATGACAATCCGTCTAAACTCCAACATTAATTAAAAGACTTATTACGTCTTTTTGAGTTTTTGAGCCACACAAGGTGTACTTTTCCCATTGTTATGACAGCAAAGACACACTGACACACTGCCCTAAATTGATCTGTTCTTTTGCTCCCCTTATGATTTTATTGATCTCAAGTCCACTTTATATATGTACATTTCTGTGTTGAAAAGTAGAAAGTAGAAAACAAACAAACAAAATCACTAGAAAATGTATAAAACACAAGAAAATAGTTTATAAATAAGCTGTGAGTTGATTTACTTTTGTGTAGAATTAAAAAGGAACGCAATCTAGAGCAAAGTAAGCTGCTGAAGCTTTCAACTTTCAAAATTAAAACATAAAAATAACATTCAACCTTAATATAACTGATACAACCTTGAATAAACATTGAAATGTCCACATGATCAATCTTTAACGTTGACATATGGTTGGAATAATAATCAGTTGTAATTTAAATGTCAATTAAGATGTGGATGAAGGACCACCAGATCAAGACCCTGTCTTGGCCAGCCCAATCTCCACAAACCATCAATTAAAGCTGAACTGCTTGAATTTGTGCACCAGGAGTAAAGGGCATAAGATCACCCAAAAGCAGTGTGTAAGACTGGTGGAGAGCACACCAACACGCATGAAAAACGATGTAATGTTAGTGAACAAACTAACTGTTTTGCTGCAGATGGATGTTTGAGTATTGATCGCACGTTTTAACCCTCCTGTTTTATTTTCTGGGTCAATTTGATGAATTTCAAAGTTTACAGATCTTGGAAAAATAGTTAAAAGTATTTTTTTTTCAGTATGAAACTTCTTCTGCTTGCCTTAATTAGTGAAATCAACACATAATATGAAAATGGTTCATCTCACATGTTTGCAATCAACCACCCACTGCAAATACATAACTATAACAAAATTGCAATGTTATGTTTTAGTGTTATGTAAATGTATTGTTTAATATGTTATTATTTCAAAAGTGTCACGTCCTGGTCTTGTCCCCTGTCTCTGTGTGTTATTCCCACGTGACCTGTGCTCCTCTGTGTCTCTTGTCTGTAGTTTTCCACCACGTGTTTCTCATTTGTAGCTCCGCCCCTTCCCCAGGTGTTTCCAATTCTAGGGTGTTTCCTGTTCGTTTTAATAGATCCCCTGTGCCACTTGTCTCTCGTCGGTCTTTGCACCTTCCTCTGTTGTTTTGTCGCTCCTTGTTACTCTCGTTTATTCTCCTCGTTCCCTATATTTCCTTGCTCTGTGTTTTTCTCTGTTTATTTCTTGTTTGTTTGTTTCTAGTTTCTTGTTTAGCTCCGTTTTCCCTAGCTCCCTGTATATAACCTGCTTTGCGTTTATTTTCTAGTTTAGCTCCTTGTATATATTCCCTGTTTGTTTATCATTATTATTATCTCTAGTTTGTTTATGTTCTCTAGTCTCTCTCGTTTATTTTGGTTTATTCTTCTTTGTTACGTGTTTACTTGTTTCTTTGTTTATCTTTGTTATTTATTTAATAAATTATTATTTGTTTCGCCCTTACCTGCACTTGCGTCCGTCTCCTCGTCTCCCTGCCTGGGTCACCCGTGACAAAAAGTAATAAAGAAGTGAAACATTAAAAAAGTTTGAACATATATTTTAGGTAAATTATCCTAATTGAACCATTACTGTTAGAGTTAAAAAAAAAAAACACCATTGCACTAAATATTGATAGAATTATTAGAATTATTAGTAATTATTATGATTTTTTGGGGGTTTTCAATTTACCATAATAATACTGACAAATGACCATAATAGGAGGGTTAATTCAATCTGAAGAAACGTTTTTTCAGCTGCAGATGGATGTTTGAGTATTGATGACACTTTTTAACAGTGCACAGTGTACTAAAAGTTAATAGTAAGACATTAAAACAACTATTTAAATTCTAATTCTTTGATTCCACCGTGAATAAGTGCTGATACTGCAGCTGGGATGTTTTAAATGTCATATCTTGATGATTCAGTGTTCGGGTTTGTGAAAAACGCTGTGAATCTGCTGAGCTCTTTCCCGTCAGCAGCTCTTCATCAGCCGCCGATCGCTGAGATCATTAGTATTCAAAAGGTCTGATATTGATTAATTCACAGAGAGCTGATAAGCCTCCAGTCCAGTTCCGGTGCTCCAGTCTGGAACACGATGTGAAGCAACACCTGCTTTTCTTCTTCCGGATGATCTATCGCTCCAACTCACTTTCTGCCTGCATGTTTCAGGAGTGCACCACTATCTACCACCACTCAAATATTGCTTTAGTAGTGTCTGCTCTTCTTCGGTCATCAATGACCCTGACCTTTAAAATGGAATACAATCTGAACATGCAGCGATCAGCATTTATCTACATAAATAAACTAAGAGACCACTTCAGCCTCTAAATTAGTTTCTCTGATTTTGCTATTTATAGGTTTATGTTTGAGTAAAATTAACATTGCTGTTTTATTCTATAAACTACAAACAACATTTCTCTCAAATTTCAAATACAAATATTGTCATTTAGAGCATTTATTTGCAGAGCTTTCAGACCTCAAATAATGCAAAGAAAACAAGTTCATATTCACAAAGTTTTAAGAGTTCAGAAATCAATATTTGGTGGAATAACCCTGGTTTTTAATCACAGTTTTCATGCATCTTGGCATCATGTTCTCCTCCACCAGTCGTACACACTGCTTTTGGATATCTTTATGCTGCTTTACTCCTGGTTTAAGTATGCAAGCAGTTCAGTTTGGTGGTTTGATGGCTTGTGATCATCCATCTTCCTCTTGATTATATTCCAGAGGTTTTCAATTTGGTTAAAATCAAAGAAACTCCACATTTTTAAGTGCTCACTTATTTTTTCCAGTGCTGTAGATTAAAAACAACAAGCTAATGCATCAGTGCTGAGATGTAGAATTAGTGTGAAATATGTTTATAAAAAAGAAAAATATTCTAGATATTAAAATAATATAGTAGATATTAATAAAAGCATTATAAAAGCATAATAAAAAAAATCTCTTTCCTCTTAACTTACATAGTAACAAACTCCCTATTTACACTTTTAATGTTGTACAGAGCTGTAGAGAATTAGTATAATCCCAGTGACTTTTAAAACACTGCAAATTTTGCATTAAATTTAAATTGTAAGTCAAAGATTATATATTATCCTTTTTTTGTGGTACTGATTTGGTTTTAACATAATAAAAAAATCATTGGCATTGAGCACATACAGCTCTGGAAAACATTAAGAGACCACTTCAGTTTCTGAATCAGTTTCAATAATTTTGCTCAGAAATCAATATTTGATGGAATAATTCTGGTTTTTAATCACAGTTTTCATGCATTGGCATCATACTTGGCATCATGTTCTCCTCCACCAGTCTTGCACACTGTTTTTGGATAACTTAATGCTGCTTTACTCCTGGTGCAAAAATTCAAGCAGTTCAGTTTGGTTTGATGGCTTGTGATCATCCTTCTTCATCTTTATTACAGTTGTGGTCAAAAGTTTACATACACTTGTAAAAAAACATAATGTTATGGCTGTCTTGAGTTTTCAATAAGTTCTACAACTCTTATTTTTCTGTGATAGAGTGATCGGAACACATACATGTTTGTCACAAAAAACAGTCATAAAATTTGGTTCTTTCATCAATTTATTATGGGTCTGCTGAAAATGTCACCAAATCTGCTGGGTCAAAAATATACATACAGCAACAAAATTTGTCAATTTTGGTGATGTAGCGAGTTGTGTCAATCAAATTAGCTTCATGTCATGGCCTCTTCACTTCTTGTAAGTGATTCTGATTGACTACAGCTGTTGACTTCTCATGAGCCCATTTAAATAGGGCTCATTTGACCCAGTGATTAGACTCAGCTACAAAAGCTACAATGGGAAAGTCAAAGGAACTCAGTGTGGATCTGAAAAAGCGAATTATTGACTTGAACAAGTCAGGGAAGTCACTTGGAGCCATTTCAAAGCAGCTACAGGTCCCAAGAGCAACTGTGCAGACAATTATACGCAAGTATAAAGTGCATGGAACAGTTGTGTCACTGCCACGATCAGGAAGAAAACGCAAGCTATCACATGCTGCCGAGAGGAGATTGGTCAGGATGGTCAAGAGTCAACAAAGAATCACCAAGAAGCAGGTCTGCAAGGATTTGGAAGCTGATGGAACACAGGTGTCAGTCTCCACAGTCAAGCGTGTTTTACATCGCCATGGACTGAGAGGCTGCCGTGCAAGAAAGAAGCCCTTGCTCCAGAAAAGGCACCTTAAGACTCGGCTGAAGTTTGCTGCTGATCACATGGACAAAGATAAAACCTTCTGGAGGAAAGTTCTCTGGTCAGACGAAACAAAAATTGAGCTGTTTGGCCACAACACCCAGCAATATGTTTGGAGGAGAAAAGGTGAGGCCTTTAATCCCAGGAACACCATGCCTACTGTCAAGCATGGTGGTGGTAGTATTATGCTCTGGGGATGTTTTGCTGCCAGTGGAACTGGTTCTTTGCAGAAAGTAAATGGGATAATGAAGAAGGAGGATTACCTCCAAATTCTGCAGGAAAACTTAAAACCATCAGCCCGAAGGTTGGGTCTTGGGCGCAGTTGGGTGTTCCAACAAGACAATGACCCAAAACACACATCAAAAGTGGTAAAGGAATGGCTAAACCAGGCTAGAATTAAGGTTTTAGAATGGCCTTCCCAAAGTCCTGACTTAAACCACATTGAGAACATGTGGACAGTGCTAAAGAAACGGGTTCATGCAAGAAAACCATCACATTTAGCTGAACTGCACCAATTCTGTCAAGAAGAGTGGTCAAACATTCGACCTGAAGCTTGCCAGGAGCTTGTGGATGGCTACCAAAAGCGCCTAGTTGCCGTGAAAATGGCCAAGGGACATGTAACCAAATACTAATGTTGCTGTATGTATATTTTTGACCCAGCAGATTTGGTGACATTTTCAGCAGACCCATAATAAATTTATGAAAGAACCAAATTTTATGACTGTTTTTTGTGACAAACATGTATGTGTTCCGATCACTCTATCACAGAAAAATAAGAGTTGTAGAACTTATTGAAAACTCAAGACAGCCATAACATTATGTTTTTTTACAAGTGTATGTAAACTTTTGACCACAACTGTATATTCCAGAGGTTTTCAATTTGGTAAAATCAAAGAGACTCATCATTTTTAAGTGATCTAATTTATTTTTATTTTTTGCCAGAGCGATACAATGATATGATACAAAGATTTATGATTAATGTCAGTATAATATACAACTAATCAACTACTTTATTGTTGGTCAATATTTAAAAGTCATTACATTCTGTGACTTGACTAGAAATTGAAGTTTAAGATTCGGGGACATGACGTGCAACTTAGCGACCTGTTCCCACCTCTGCTGCATTGTGTACTCATACTGTATACTTGATACTGATAACTCCAGTACAAACATCTTGATAATGCGGGTGTTTCCCGCTCGCTCGTGTTTGTGTTTGTCAGTGCAAACGCTGCTTAGTCAGAAGAAAAAATAAAATTCAAGGAAGAAGTTTTACTTTCCCACTCTTCACACTTCCACTCCCCGTTTTAACAGCATGAAGGAAGACGAATGAGGAACCAGAACCCAGCATTCAGTAACGTGAGCGGAGCCCGGAGAACACTGTAATATAAGAGACCAGAGAAAGAGAGGAACAAAAAAAAAAACGGGAAACTTTCTCACACTGAGGGAAAAGCTGACTCTGCTGTTACTGCTGAGCTTTCAGAGTCAAAATGTCACTTATCAGTCTGTAAAAGAGAGAGAGAGAGGAAGGAAGAGAGAGAGAGAAAGAGAGAGAGAAAGAGAGAGAGAGAGAAAGAGAGAGAGAGAGAGAGAGAGAGAAAGAGAGAGAGAGAGAGAGAGAGAGAGAGAGAGGAAGGAAGAGAGAGAGAGAGAAAGAGAGAGAGAAAGAGAGAGAGAGAGAGAAAGAGAGAGAGAAAGAGGAAGGAAGACTGCAATTCCTAAACAAGGTCCTATTTCTTCTGGAGGAATGCCAGGGCAGCTGAGTTCCAAAGTCTAGGCTGCAGTCGACTAAGTCCTGTGTATTGGCAAGAACTTGCCGATATGATACGTATCACGATACAGAGGTTCTAATTATGTTATCACAACAAACTGTAATACTGTAAGAAAGGCAATATATTAGGAATGTTTCAATCAAACCCATCCTGATACAAAAATCACTCCCATTTATTGGCCAGGATCCAGTATAAACCTGGGCCAGATTCAAGTCCTAAATGAGTTCTGGATGTGCCAACACCCCGGTTGCCAAGTGTGATATGGAAACCATCCCGAATTCCTCATCACCCTAGTTGCAAGTAAATTACTTTCACTGGCCTGGTTGCTAAGTATAACATGGACATTATCCCAAATCAAATGTGCCAACACCCTGGTTGCCAAATATAATATGGAAAATCTCAAATCACATGTCCCATCACCCCGCTTGCCAAGTATAGTACAGTAATTGGCCTGGTTGCCATGTATAATACGGAAACAATCCCAAATCACATGCGCCAACACCCTGGTTGCCGAATATTTTATGGAAACTGCCCCAAATCACGTACCAACACCGTAGCTGCCAAGTATATTATAGCAATTGGCCTGGTTGCCAAGTATAATAAGGAAATGATCCCAAATCACATGTGCCATCACCCCAGTAGCCAAATATATTACAGTAATTTGGCCTGGTTGCCAAGTATATTACATTAATTAGGCTGGTTGTCAAGTATAATAAGGAAATGATCCCAAATCACATGTGCCATCACCCTGGTTGTCAAGTATATTACAGTAATTGACCTGGTTGTCAAGTATAATATGGAAATGATCCCAAATCACATGTGCCATCACCCCAGTAGCCAAATATATTACAGTAATTTGGCCTGGTTGTCAAGTATATTACAGTAATTAGGCTGGTTTTCAAGTATAATATGGGAATGACCCCAAATCACATGTGCCATCACCCTGGTTGTCAAGTATATTACAGTAATTGACCTGGTTGTCAAGTATAATAAGGAAATGATCCCAAATCACATGTGCCATCACCCCAGTAACCAAATATATTACAGTAATTGGCCTGGTTGGCAAGTATAATATGGAAACCATCCCAAATCACACGTGCCATCACCCTGGTTGCCAAGTAGAGTACAGTAATTGGCCTGGTTTCCAGGTATAATATGAAAATAATCCCAAATTACATATGCCAACACCCTGTGTGCGAATATATTATGGAAACCATCCCATGTCACGTACCAACACCACGGTTGCCAAGCATATTACAGTAATTGGCCTGGTTGCCAAGTATAATATAGAAATCATCCCAAATCACATTTTGAGTATAATATGGAGACCCTCCCAAATCACGTGTCAACACCCTGGTTCCCGAGTTATGGTAATTGGCCTGGTTGCCAAGACCCCGGTTGCCGAGTGTAACATGGAAACCATTCCAAATCACATATGCCAACAACATGGTTGCTGAAAGTAATATGGAAACCATCCGGTTGCCAAGTATATTACAGTAATTACCCTGTTTGGCAAGTATAATATGGAAATCATCCCAAATCACATGTGCCAACATCCCAGTTCCAAATATAATATGGAAACCGTCCCAAATCACATGTGCCAACACCCTGGTTGCCAAATATAATATGGAAACCGTCCCAAATCACATGTGCCAACACCCAGGTTGCCAAATATAATATGGAAACTGTCCCAAATCACATGGGCCAACACCCTGGTTAGCAAGTACAATATGGAGAACGTCCCAAATCACATGGGCCAACACCCTGGATGCAAAGAATATTACAGTAATTGGCCTCGTTGCCAAGTATGGAAATTATCTCAAATCATATGTACCAACACCCTGGTTGGCAAGTATAGTACAGTAATGGGCCTGAGCCGCATGTGCAACAAAGAGAAAGCCAAGTATATTATAGAACCACCCCAAATCACATCTGCCAACACTCCGGTTGCCAAGTATAATATTGAAACCGTCCCAAATCACATGTGCTAACACCCCAGTTTCTGAGTATATCATTATAATCTTCACGAACCCTTTTTGCTAACTCTCAGGTTGCCAATTCCACATGACTGGGTCTCAGCTGAAGCTTGGGACAATTCTTCATGCTATCTGGGCTGAATCTGCCATCAATCTCTACAAGCAATCTAATAATAAAAATGTATATTGTGTTTGGATGCAGCTACATGAGTAATGAGTAAAATACCCCAGAGAGGGACAGAGAAAGAGCACAAGCACAATCAAACCCACAAAAAACCATCCGCAAGACGATAGCACTGCCAACAGTACAAGAGTGGCCAAAACAAAATGAGCAGAAGAAGCAGAAAAAAGTCCCTGAGAACATATTCACAAAAAAGAGCAGAATAGAAACAGAAGAAAACACAGATCAGGAAGAACGAGAGACAAACGAGAGGCAGACTGACAGTGAGGCTCTCAGTGTCCTGGTCTTTACATCCTGACCACCTGCACTGGACTGGAATTACAGCAGGTTTTACTGTTAAATATTCTCATATTCTACTTTTTGATATTTTTCAAACCTGTTTCCATTTACAACCACAATCATACATTGACTTCTGTATTAAATGAACCCTATAATTAATTGATTATAATATTATATTTTTATTAAGGTTGTATCACAACACACGAGTTATTATTTAAAATCACAACAAAATTTGGGATTTTTTAATATCTGTTATTTAATGCAATATACATGAATAAAATCTTTATTTCTATTTAAAACCTGGTGAAGCTAATTCTAGTAAAGTGAAATTGCAATATTTAAATAATATATACTAGTGCATTCCAAAAAATAATAATATCATAAAAAAGTTTCTTTATTTCAGTAACACAGTTCAAATATGTGAAACTTTATAAATTATATTATTTAGATGTAAGGCTTTAATTTTAAGTGTTATTGATTAAGGCTTACAGCCAATGAAAACCCAAAATACAGTGTATTATACAGTACAAGACCAATTGGTACTTTTGGCAGTACTGTGGGCAGTGTGCCAAGTCCTGCTGGAAAATGAAATCTGCATCTCTATAAAAGTTGTCAGCAGCAGAGGGAAGCATGAAGTGCTGTAAGATTTTGTGGGAAAACAAAACTGCACTGACTTTAGACTTGATAATAAAACACAGTGGATCAACAGCAGCAGATGACATGTCTCTCCAAACCATCACTGATTGGTGGAAACTTCACACTAGACCTCGAGCAGTTTGGACTGTGTGTCTCTCCACTCTTCCTCCAGACTCTGCTCCCTTGATTTACTAACAAAATGTAAAATTTACTGATGATCAGTGATGGTTTGGAGAGACATGTCTGTCATCTGCTGGTGTTGATCCACTGTGTTTTATTATCAAGTCTACTTCAAACACTGTGGTAGCAGGTTAGTCTGCTTCTTTCTGCATCTTTAAACTGCTATTTAGCAGCCAATGAAATTATGACTGACTGGTTTTAGTGAACAGCAGGAAGATAAAATGACCTCAGGGTCAGCATTAAGTTGCACGCAGTAAAAACTGGGGAATCTCTCTGTAAAGATGCTTTAAATTGTTTTAATTCCTGGTTCCTTCTCTTCTGCCACTGAGTTGACGTATCATATCTTGTGCAAACACCAACACAATTCTCTACCATTGTGAGGAAAGGTGCAAATATCTCACGTTCAGACGTTCTGCGGTCTCAAGAAAAACAACACACAGGGAAATGTACAACACACACACCCACCCACACACACTCACACACATTCTTTTGTTCTTGGAGATTGTTTAAATTGTGGGTAAATTGGATGTGTATTTAAGCTAGCTTCCTGGACACACCTACTGTTCACTGGGTGCTACTGGTTCTCATATCTCTCTTTTACAAATATCCGACAAACATTTGCAGAACAATATTTTAATTTTAAAGAGATAAACTGTTTGGATCCTGATTATATGCAGTAGAAACTGCAGAATGCCACCCATCAATGTACTCTTTATACACAATGGTGCACACAATCAGTTTTAGCGTTTTAAGACTGGATTTAAACTTTTAGACACAACAGCATTTTAAATACAAATTTCCCACTGAAAGTAAAAAAAAAAAAAAAATATATATATATATATATATATATATATATATATATATATATATATATATATATATATATATATATTCCAGGACTAGGTTTTAATCCCAGTCCAAAAAATGGAACATAAATGTTCAAAAATGTGGATGGTGTGGTGCAGTGGATAACACCACTATCTGCCAGTGAGATACGACTACATTAGCACTTTTCCACCAAAAGAACTCTCTTGTTCTTGAACAAGTTCCATTCAGGATTATAAGAACTGTGGTGCTTTTCAGCCAACCAGCCCAAGTCTCCACCAATTTTAGTGGATCTGTCAGTCCTTTGTTTAAGGGACATTCCAGGATTTTGGTACATTTCAGGGGTGATCTTCTGATCTTCAATTTGATCATTTGTAGTCATATATTTGTTAAATACGGGTAATAGACTATCAAAAAGTTTGATTCGTCAAGCTCAGGTATCAAAGCAGTTTTTTTTAATTAGATTATGTAATATATTTGGTAACTTACAGTAACAGGGTTGCGAGTAACAGGGTTGCAAATCTAGGCTAAGGTGTGGTTTACCCCAGGAACAGATGCTAACTGTAAAATTTAGCTATGTATACAAGATCAAGGACAAACATGGTTATATAAGTATATAAAGTAAATTTTGACTCTACTCATTATTAGTCTTACAATATGAGTAACAGGGTTGCGTTCACTGAGTGACACACACAACTTGGACAAACATATTTGGAAAAAAAAAAACTTGAGAATTGTTAGAGCACTTACTCTTGGTCTTGCCATGTGGGCAGGAAATGTCCTTGTGATGTCACTTCCTTTGTGCCAGTAGACAAATATTTTTAACTCTTTCTCTGCCAGGTAAAATTCCTTATGGTAACAGGGTTGAGCGCATGTTGTGGGACACAACTTAATAGCATAAAAACTGTGACATGCAAAACAATGTAGACCAAAGAAGTTGTTTTCATAAGTAAAGGAGATGCATATCAACAATATACAAGAGGAAGTCATTTATTTAGAGCTTATTTTAATTGTTAAATTTGGCAAAGGAGTTGGTCACCCAATGAGTGGGACAAGAGAAAACGGCCATTTTTTGAGGTGGTCCAAAGGTATTCGGTCTTTTGAATAATATCTGAGGAGCTTATTATTATCATTTAGATATTTTGGATATGTACATTTGAAATTTAAGTGGTGGGACAGGAAATGTACCAAAATCCTGGAATGTCTCTTAAATCATTAGTGTTTGGTGAATGGTTCAAGTTCATGATTTGAAATGGGGCCAAGTCAAATTCCTGACCTAAATCTAATGGAAATGTTGAGGATTTTTGCCTGAGGCAAGTGAAACCTGGCATTTTGGTCGGCCGGCCACTACTGGGAAGGTTCACCACTGTTCCACATTTTCATTTTTTGTGGATAATAGCTCTCACTATGGTTTATAACCTTTTCCAGACTGATCGATCTCAATAACATTATTTCTCATTTATTCTGTGCTTCTTTAGATATTGGAATGTTGTCTAAATTATGAGTATATTTTGATCTACTTCTTTTTGTCAGGCAGGGCATATTTAAGTGATTTCTGATTGAGAACAGGTATGGCATTAATTGGGGCCATTTTCACACAGGGCCATGTAGGTTTGGCTTTTTTTCTCTCTCTCTTAATAATGAAAACCTTGCATTTTGTGTTTGCTTGTGTTGTCGTTGACCACACTGTAAAACTTGACAAGTTAAATAAACTCAAACGATTTGAGGAAACTGATTGCCTTAAAACATTTATGTTTAATACCTCAAACAATTTGAGCATAAATATATTTTTTTTAATGAGTGTGAATAATGCACATAATCATTGTTATATAGAATTGAGTAAAATAAGTGACCTGTACTAATACCTGTCCACAGTGTAACTGTTTATTTAAGTATTTTAGACTCTGTAAAATGCTCTGTAAAGTCTCCAGCAAATCAAGTTAACATAACTCATTTGTAACTATCAAAGTAAAATAAATAGGATGTGTCCGTCTGTGGTTCCAGCTTTCAGGAATCAGCCCTGTCCTTCTACTCATCAGAATTATTTCACAACCCTTCTAACTTCTGCTTTTTTTCTCTTCCTTTCCTTTCTGTTTTCTCTATCTATCTCTTTTACATGTATGGAGATGCCCTGTTCCTGTTGTTCCCAGCCTGGCTCTCCACTGCCCGCTGTGTTGTTCTCCGGCTCTGCAACCCTGCACTGATTACCATTAACACACTCAGTATCTGTTTCTGTATTAGCCATAGCTCTATAGTTTGTGCCCATCACATTCTTATATTCATAAATTAGTACCTGTTATATTAGCCATAGTTCACATTAATTCTCTGTACTGTTTTGTTCTGTTATTTGTTTGTTGTTTGTTATTTGATTGTACTGAGCGGGTCAACCCGAGTAGGATGGGTTGCTCGGACTGAGTCTTGGTTCCTTCCAAGGTTTCTTCCTCTTAAAGGGAGTTTTTCCTTGCCACTGTGTCACCATAAAATTGGTATCTCTGTGGTGCTGCTCATAAGAGGCGTGGACCTGTTTTTCCTGTAAAGCTGCTTTGTGACAACCTTTGTTGTAAAAAGCGCTATATAAATAAAATTGAATTGAATTGAATTGAATAGTTCTTTGATAGAACTTCCTATCAAACAGCATCACCTTGTTTTTATTTGAGGAAACCTATTTAAATTATTTATTTAAGTTACTCTAACTCAAATCAAACACTTAAAACAAACACTTTAATTTAAAGAGCAGCTATTAATGCAAGAAGACAACACATCATTTTTGAGTTAGTTTGACTTTATCAGCATAAGTGATGCCAAGTTTCTGTAATTTTTAAGTTATGTTAACTTAATTAGTTCAGTAAGAAATGCAGTTTTTGCAGGTTTTACAGTGTAATAATTGTGGTCCTCCAGAACCACTGAGCTGAGAGCTATAGAATACGAGAGGAAGTGTGTTATTTGTGATAACACACGACCTCGAGTGTTCTTTTTTTATAAAATGATTAAATAAAATAAATCAAAGAACTTTAAGAAATTAAGAATAATTATGGTTTAATATGGACTGTGCCTTCCGCCAAAAAGTAGTTCCACCACAACTGTAACAGAACTGAAACTTAACTACAAAACAGTGTATGGTTCATACAGACTAACACCACGAAAGTTAGCTTGAAAGAAAAATTGGGAATAAGTGAAGATGGTAACGTTAGGAGCGTGAAATAACGCTAATACTCTCCTCTCCTGCTCCGTGGAGTCGTCTTAAGGTGAACGCTGCACATTTTTTGAGCATTTCTGCTTGTTTTGCTGGGTGGTGTTGGTTTTAGCTAGCCGGCTGGACTGTGGTTAGGTTAGCGTTGCTTGCTTTACCTCAGCATTAACTTAGCTTAGCCTAGCCTGGCTGGTTAAGTCACCGTTCTGGCTGTCAGACAGCATTAGCCGAGCGATTTTCTTTCACTTTTTTCCACAAAAGACGAGCCAGCGCTGCAGGAGAGCGCGCCGTGGCTAAGCGCTAACCTGTGCTAAGCTAACGCTGCTGCTAGTGCCGGTGGAGGTGATGATTCAAAACTGTCCTGTGTGTATACGCCGTTGTTATCACAAATATTAGCACGGCTAGAACACTTCTCAACCAATCAGATTGTGAGGTTGGAACTACCTGTTGTATAATCCAGTACTTCTCCAGACTTTCAG
This sequence comes from Astyanax mexicanus, assembly GCF_023375975.1. NCBI lineage: Eukaryota > Metazoa > Chordata > Actinopteri > Characiformes > Acestrorhamphidae > Astyanax > Astyanax mexicanus. The sequence continues at coordinate 40,399,670 of NC_064422.1, read as the reverse complement.
AGATCTATCTAGTACCCTTGGGATGAGCTGGAATGATGTCTATGATCCAGAACTACAATGAAAATGGGTCATGCAAAAATGATTTCTCTTCAATTCATCTTAATTCAACTCAACTCAAATTAATCTATTTTCTATTCCCTCCCTCCTCCCTATTCCCCTCCTCCTCCTACAGGGTTCCTCTCTCTCTCTCTGTACAGGCATGTCCGCCGTGGTCCGGACAGGCCTCTCAGAACCCGTTGTGTAGCATTATTTACATTTCTTTGCTGTAATTACGGCTGATAAGCTCATGGCTGTGATCCCAGTGCTGATTAAGAACAGAGCCCGAGGTTCAGCTGGAGTGCATTACACCCCCCCGCCAAAAACATTACAAAAATCAATTCATCTCTGTATTGTTCCCTTTTTCCACCCTTTTCTCCTCTTCACTTCTCTCCGCAGACATGTCTTCCCTCCTCTCTCCTCCACTGTGTGTCTGTGTTCCTGCTCCAGCGCTTTGTTCCCCGACTCGCTCTCCAAAGTGTGTGAAACGCATCTAAAACCAGCGGCGCTTCAGAAGCTGTACGAAGGCTCGGAGACTGAGATGCGGAGATAGCGAATCAGGAAAACAGTCTGTGTGACTAACCCCACCCCCTCACTCAATGAGACAACAGGCAGTATTTTTATACATTATATAACTTCAATTCAATTCTTGTTTTTTTTTTTATCTTTTTTTTCCTTTTTTTTTTAAATCAGCCCACCAAAACTAAAGAGTCCAACAAAATGTGCGAGTACACGCCTATAGAAATATTCCGAGGACAGTAAACCTATACTACTGTACTTCTGTACAGCTTGCACAGAAGTACAGTAGCATAGGTTTACTGTCCTCGGAAAATAACTCAACACACAGCCATTAAGGGCATTTTCAAACCTGTAGTTTGTTTATCTGGTCAGAATCAGTTGATGAGTTTGTTTAATTGGAGAGTTTCTGCTTCTGTTTGGTTTGGTTTCACACAGGCATAAACCTAAACGCACCAAAATGCACACTATAAAACAAACCACGTGAGCACATTCTCTCCTCTGATTGGTCAGAGCTGTCTGGTGCGTAAGTAAATATAAATACACGGAAAAAAAAAAATACAGTGAGAAGTTTTTGTGTTCCAGCGTGTATATCTGTGCTTTAGCACTGAACGCTGAAATGCTATGCATTCAAACACAGTGTTTGGACACAGTGCAGCACAGATGTACGTTTATAGCGTTTGTTCATAGCTGTGGTAATTAGTGTTATCTGGCTAATATATCAGTTTAAACTGCACCTTATCAGCAGTTTAGCTCAAATAAATGGACTATATTTAATAGGTGAGTCAAATGCACCTCCCAGACAGCCAACATGTCCAACTTTTGCCCAATTGCGTCGTTGTCTCTCCCTGATGTCATGTGACTTATTAGAGTTGCAAGGTTCCACATGTGAGTGGAAAGCAGGGCTGTTAAATACTGGCCACTGGATATTTAATACGGCACCTCATGGCAAAGAACTCTCTGAGGATGTGAGAAATACTATAGATTTTCTGCTCTCCACAAAGATGGCCTATGCTACGAGAATGTGAGGTGTTGGATACAGTATATAAAATCATGCTAAATTGTACTGAAATTGTAGTATAGTAATACATCTATATAATAAATAAGTTTCACATTTTGAACTGAATTACTGAAATGGAGTAACTTCTCAATGATATTCAAATTTTTGGAGATGCACTACTATAGTATATTGTGTTTGTCCTGGGCCACGATTTTAAAAATCGTATTATTTTAAATTAAGTTTCACATTAAGCTTTTCATTTTTCGAGGGAACTCTTTCTCTTCTGGCAAAAAAGATCAAATCTCTACATCTGTACGTGAGCTCAAAAAAAAGTTCACAGCGTTTCGTGAAGAACCTGCTGCCCTCGTTTCCCAAAAACAACAACAACAACTGGACAAGCTTGTACTGGTAACACTGGGGGACACCTGCAGCCTTCAAGTGAGGTAAAAAAAAAAGCCATTAATAATAAATTACGACATACCCAGCTTATAATTTTTGGTTAAAAGAATGCTCTTTTTTTGAAAAAAAAAAAAAAACATTAACATTCTTAGACTGTTCAATCTGTAAAGTTTTCTGGATGTTCTTGAGATGTTTTTAAACTTTCTGGTAATGTTGCTTTGTATCAATGTTTTAATTTTTAGTTTTTGGATTTTTTTTTTTTAACGTTTCCATAATGTTAGTATTCGTTGAGCTGTGGATGTTATCTGAGAAAAGTTATTATAACCAATAATGTACATTTGTCACACTTTGAAATCGTTCCTGAAACATTATTTCTGTACTGTTACAGAAGTTAATGCTAACTTCGGTAACACTTCATATGAACCATGTGTTCATAATGCATTATAAATGCACTGATAATGCATTATATGACATGTATATTACCTTATAATTACTTTAATAAGCTTGTATAATTGCTCATCAGTACTTACAGCAATATTCATAACACATTATAAACTACAAGTATAAGGGTTTATAAAGAAAGGGCTTATAATGCTTATAATATCTGTTCGTAAGAACATTGTACAATGTAGTGTTGTAATGCACTATAACACAGCTTTCGTATATTTTGGTATGATGCATATATGCAGCTATGATTTTTTTCAAATTAGGCTTTATAAAAGTGTGTAACACATTATAAAGCCTTATATACAGTTATTATTGACTATGCATTAAGTGAAGTGTTTTAATATGCTTTTTTAACGTGAAGTAAATGTTATTATGCCTCACTGTAGGCACTTAAAAAGGCATTTGAAAACACACTTCACTTAAAGCCAGTATAGAGCACTCGTAATGCTCTATAAGACATTACAGTGAGGCATAATAAAATTTACTTCACATTTAAAAAGCATATGAAAACTCACTTCAGTTAAAGTCAGTAATAACTGTATATAATAAGGCTTTATAATGTGTTACACACTTATATAAAAGCTTAAATTGAGAAATCATAGCTGCATATTATAATGCATTACACCAAAATATACCAAATCTGTGTTGTAGTGCATTACAACACTACATTGTACAATGTTCTAATAAACAGGTATTATAAGGCATTATAAGCCCTGTCTTCATAAACCTTTATACTTGCAGTTTATAATGTGTAATGAATGTCGCTGTATGTACTCATGTTTTATTATACAGGCTTATTACAGTGATTATAAGGCATTACGCACGTCATATAATGCATTATAAATGCATTCATAAGGCATTATATAGGCAAAAGGCCAAATGTTGCTAAATGTTTGTAGAAGAGCTCAGTTGTAAAGATATACTTATTAAAAAAATAGCATTTTTAGTGTCAATCATTCACAATCATACACCATAATGTGTATGATCATAATGATTCTTTCTGAAATTAACAAATAATACAAAAAAACTTTCTTGCATTGAATTTTCTTCACTCTCACATATTAAAGCGAACTGACACCTCTTGTGCACAGACGGATGGAGTGTTGCTGACTGAAAGCATCACCCTAAACCACTTTCTGCAAACCCAGCTCACAGTCTAAGGCCAAGAACTGTCCTTCCTTTAGACAGAAATGTGTGTGTGTGTGTGTGTGTGTGTGTGTGTGTTGCCCTCTTCTGGACTGGCTTGGTCACTGTCACTGTCTTTTTGATGGTGTGCTGTGAGTTTATGCCACCTGCTGGACAAACATCGTCAAATACCTCAAATATGTTTTTTTCAGCTACAATAAAATCTTGTAATGTTATTTTATTCTATTTATTGCTTCTCATTGGAAGGTCGTGGATGACAGTAGTTTTTTTGTTTGTTTGTTTTGTAGGAGTTTGACTGGGCTTTGGTTGAGCTTTGGTTGTGACTTAGCTCCAGAATTTCCCCTCGGGATCAATAAAGTATCTATCTATTTAGCTATTTTTTGGTTGTAGTTTGGCTGTGGTTTTGTTGGAGTTTGACTGGGCTTTGATTGAGCTTTGGTTGTGGCTTAGCTATTTTTTGGTTGTATTTTGGTTGTAGTTTGGCTGTGGTTTGGTTAAAGTATGCTGTGGTTTTGTTGGAGTTTGACTGGGCTTGGTTGAGCTTTTTTTGTGGCTTAGCTATTTTTTGTTTTTATTTTGGTTGTAGTTTGTTGTGGTTGGTTATAGGTAAAAGTTGGTTTGGTTTTGCTGGAGTTTGACTGGGCTTTGGTTGAGCTTTGGTTGTGGTTTATTTAGAGATTGATTGGGGTTTATTGGGCTTTGGGTTGTGGCTTAGATATTTTTTGGTTGTTGTTTGGCTGTGGTTGGGTATAAGTTGGTTTGGTTTTGCTGGAGTTTGACTTTGATTGAGCTTTTGTTGTGGCTTAGCTATTTTTGGTTGTATTTTAGTTGTAGTTTGGCTTTGGTTTGATTACAGGCTATTTATTTAGAGATTGGTTGGGGTTGTTGAGCTTTGGTTGTGGCTTAGCTATTTTTGGTTGTATTTTAGTTGTAGTTTGGCTTTGGTTTGATTACAGGCTGTTTATTTAGAGATTGGTTGGGGTTTGTTGAGCTTTGGTTGTGGCTTGGATATTTTGGTTGTAGTTTGCTGTGGTTTGGTTATAGGCTGTTGAGTTTATGTAGAGATTAACTGGGGTTGGTTGAGCTTTGGCTGTGGTTTGGTAATAGTTGGTTGCAGTTTTTTTTTTCAGTTTGGCTGTGGTTTGGTTGAGTTTGGCTGTGGCACAGCATTTTGTAAGGAACCTGCTGGCCTGTGGCAGCTCTAGGTTGTAAAGTAGATTTGGTTGTGGATTTAGTGGAGTTTGACTGGACATGGTTGAGCTTGAGTTAAGCTTTGACTGTGGTTTGGTTGTGGTTTGGTTTAGGCTTATCTGCTTTTGGTCGCAGTTTGTCTGTGGTTTGGTTTTCTCTATTGTGATTTTGTTACTGGTAAAGTACCTTGGTCTGGAAGCAGCAGAAGAGCTGGGTCAGGTAGGGGTGTTTTCTGGCCAAAGCCAGGATGCGTTTCTCAGTCAGGGTGCAATCCACATCGTCGTCCTGCAGGATTACGTCTTTCTTCAGCACCTTTACAGCGTAAACCTCATCAGAGCCTTTCAGCTCCGCCAGCATCACCTGATGGAGGGAGGAAGAGATGGAGGAGCTCTTCAGTTTACAGTTTTACATATATCTATGTTTTTTTATGCAGGTAGTAAATGAAATAATGTTATTTTAGTACAATAAAGTGCTTTTACCTTTCCAAAGCTGCCCTTTCCCAGTACTTTGATGAAGGAGAAGTCAGTCAGGTTCATCCTCTTCGACTGGATGCTCTTCAAGTCTCCGTTCTCGCGGCCCTCGCTTCCTGTGCCCTGAAGCCCACCACTCATAGAGGAGGAGGAGGAAGACTTGTGCTCCTGGCCAAACGACAACGCTTTCCGTATGCTTTCCAGCTCTGATAGCTCTGAAACAAGCAAAGAGTTCAAGGTTAAGAAAGAGAAAGTGAGTACCTCAGACAGTACACAGCAGGATTATCTAGCAGACTTCTTCTGAGGGAGGGATCTGTACCTTCTGTCTGTGGCAGTGCTTTCAAATAAAGAGTTAATGAGCATGAACTAGCTTGTGCGTGTTATGCCATTTAGCACAAGCTAACACTAGTGTGTGGCAAACACTAAGTGTAAACACAGGGTGGCCAGCAACAGCTTATTTGCATAAAAGTGACAGAGCACTTAAACGGCAAACTGGCAAGAATAGAGCTGGTGAGGTCTCTTTATTTATTTATTAAGAACTTCATGAACATGTTTTGTTGTTTAGCCCATAGATCTACAGTATTGTAACTTGTGTAAAAAGAGGTATGATATGTTTCTTTTTAATTTTAGCAAAAACGATGGGGGTCATGAGAATTTACTGTATAAGTCGATTTATAAGTCGATAATGAAATTAGTGCAATAAGCCTCCATGATGGAGAGCAGAAACAGGTCAAAGGTTAATGAGAGGAGAGATAGTAAAGTGAGTGAAATAGTAAAAAAAGAGATAGAGAACAGGTTTGATTAAAAAGTTATAACAGGTTCTTGGTTACCCTGATCACATGGTGACGTCGGCGCTGATTTGCAGCGGTCGGAGTCGTCTGATGAGGCCGGTTCTGAGGCGGACGGCTGGGCTTCCTGACCTGGAGTCAGCTGCAGAAACGAGAGATTAAATAAATAAATAAATAAATAAATAAACATTAAAACATCATTTCCTCCACCTGCTCTAATCCCACTGCACTTTACTGTGATTACTGTGGGATGAGTATACAGTAGATTAGTGAATGACAGTACTCATCATCATCATCATCATCATCATTATTATCATCTTCATCATCTCCACCATTATCATCTCTAATAGTCGTTCACTTTGAAAATGAGAATAGTCTTTGTTAATATATATATATATATATATATATATATATATATATATATATACATATATATTTAATATACAAAATCTCCCCAAAGTGAGTACTAAGCATTATTATGCTGTAGTGCACTAAAGTGCTCTTGTAGCCACATTAATTATTAATCAGTATATTTAAAGAGTGATAAAATTAAACAACTTCTTTTGTACTTATTATACTTTAACTGTAAAAAAAAAATAGTACAAAAGTCTTACTTAAATTGTGCTAAGTGTACTTAACTGTACTAAAATGGAACTATTTTAAATATACTTAAGTAACATTTAAACATTTAACCCCTTAACGCCTGTTGTTGCAAATATGCGACTAACCGTTTGATTCAATCAACCTGCCAAGATAGCGCCTGCATTCCCCCAATGCCTGTTAGTGCATATTCGCCACGGACCTAGGAACCTTTGACAATTTACAATTCAAATGAATCTAGAATTCAAATTAATGAAATGTTTCCTGTAATATTTGTGTATATTGTGTTGGTGACAGTAATTGGTGTTATTTATTATTGAATGCCTGCTGTTGGGTGCATAAATAAAACATTGATTTTTCACTGTTATATTACTCTGTTATTGTTATCTTAGTATGGACCATTATGTCTGCTGTAGCAAATTTGCAACATACCAAAATTTCTATTTATTTTTGTGCAATACAAATTTAGAGGGGACCGTGCCTTCGCTGTAGTGGCACCTAGGTTATGGAATAGCTTGCCCCTGCACATTAGACAGGCCTCCACACTATCCAGTTTTAAATCGCTTCTTAAAACCTACCTCTTCTCCTTAGCCTTTGATACCTACAGTGTTTATTGTATTGATTGTTGAATGTACCTATTTCTATTCTGAATATTCTTTTATTTTTATGTACAGCACTTTGTCCTTTCTTCAAAAGTGTTAAAGTGCTATATAAATAAAGGTGGATTGGATTGGGATTGGATTAATAATGAGTATTACAACTGTATCACTTTTTATTATACACCAGGTATATTAGAGTGTATGTACTAAGAATTGATGTTAAATATATGTGATATATTCATATTAGAGTATAAATATGCTTCTTGTTCGTGTCTTTTGTAAGTAGCACACTTCTACTTTCTACTACTTCACTGGGTGTAAAAATATATATTTAATATACTGAACTACAATTTTAGCGTGTTACAAATTGACTTTAACATTTTTATTTGACATTCAAATGTGTTATTCAACATGGTATCCTATAAATTACTTATAATTATGTTTAACTAATTATAATTACCAAACATTGAAATACATTTTAACTGTTATATTAATGTAATACCTAAATATATATTAAAAACATTTTTTACCAATGTAGTGATTTAATTTACTTTGCCGAATGATACATTTAAGTGAACTACTGTAACAGTTGTTTTTTAACACACTTTGCTAAAAATGTAAAAAGAAAGTATTTTTTTGTATTTGTAAATAAGTATTGTACAAGTATACTGAATTACATTAAACTAAAAGCATACAGCATACTTAGACATTTCTCAATGTTTCAAGTACAATTATATATTCAAGTATATATGATTCAGTCTAAAATAGTTTCATCAATAGAGAAAGGGTCTTCACTGCCCCTATAAACAACCCAATTGCAAAAAAAAAAAAAAACATCCATCTTTTTCTGTGAAAAAAATAAGAAACCACTTAAAAATGATGGGTTTCTTTGATTTTGCCAAATTGAAAACCTCTGGAATATAATCAAGAGGAAGATGGATGATCACAAGCCATCAAACCACCAAACTGAACAGCTTGAATTTTTAAGAATTTTTTAACAGCTTGAACACCAGGAGTAAAGCAGCATAAAGTTATCCAAAAGCAGTGTGTAAGACTGGTGGAGGAGAACACGATGCCAAGATGCATGATGAAAACTTTGATTAAAACCCAGGGTTATTCCACCAAATATTGATTTCCGAAATATAAGGAGTGTATTCACTTTTGGGACATTCTAAGACTGGAAAACCCACAAGTCTATTCATTCCAATTCTATTAATTTTACACAGATGGTTTGGCAGCTCGACCCACCCCAGAACTGAGAGATATATTTGCCTTTTTCCTGCGCTGGGTACTGTTGGAGATTTTGTCTGGCGTCACTCCGAGATCCGACAGGACTTTAGCGATTCCTCTAGCGTCTACTCCGCAGTTAGGAGCTACGTTAGTCTCACAGCGCCGATGAACATTCATCTTACAGACTGAAACACAAGCAGAGACACGTGAAGGACAATCACTATAGACAATCTATCGTCGCTGTCCAATGAAAAACACTAATTTCTTTCTCTATTTTTGTCGATTTTCAGTTTGGTCCATAATTTGAACAGACAGACTGTCCCGTACACTGTGCCAAAGTTTCTTGATGAACGGACCAATAGAAACTCTTCAAAATGACCTGAAATAAACTCTTTTTACATTACACTACATTAGACTTCCATTAGACTTTTCTCTCTCCTGTAAAGTTGCTGTTTTGGAGATAAGTGTTTTTTTATTGCACAGCGACGATATACATCATGTACATGTCTAAAACATGCATAATAAATATAAATAAAAATGTTGAAACAGTTTTTTTAAAGATGCAAATAAGACATTCCAGTTTTGCTTCCATGTAGTTTACATTTTATTCGATTGCAGGAAGTATGAACCCAAGATATTTTGTGTATTATTTGGTCAACTTCTTTTAATTGTTAATATACATCTATTTCTAGATTTTAAGAAAACCCATCTTAAAGAGTGTAAGGGCCCTATTCGGTCAATTCTGGATCGTGCAGATGGATTTCCAGCTTATCTGTGTGTCTTTGGTATCGTGAAGGTGCAAAAAATACGCCTTAGACGGCTCCAAACGTAACGGGTGTAATGTGAAATAAACCAATCAGTGTGGCAGTTTTCATTCCCTTTAAGAACCAGATGAGCTCTGACTTTGGCGTGTACGTATCTTAACAGCACAGCGCTTTAGTGAGTCTCAGAGACAGATACTGATCTGCTCGTTCACACTGTGAAGATACACCAGCAGCTCATTTAAGGGAACAGTAATGTTATTTTATTCTTTATTCTGTTTATTGTCGAGTTATGATGGTGAGCTTTTGTTTACATTCCTCCCCTGTCTTTCTCTCTGTGTTGCGCTCGGCATGACTTTAATTTCCGCCCGTTCTCGTTATTCCGCCCGTTCTTGGGCTCTCTATCTCCTTATAAGGGCGTTTTTTTCCCGGTCGTGTCCCAATTCACTAGCTGGGGCAGCGATAGTGTATTGGACCACGACCCTGACGACATGGGTTGGATCCTGCGTGAGGAGTGGTGTGTTTATTTATTTATTTATTCCTTTCTTCATGGGTTTACCTGCTTTGAGATCAACTGTTCTGCAATTGGGTTCAACAACCCTCTGGGCTGGAGAGCTATTAGTCTGTAGCAGCACTCCATCCCATTACACTTCATTTTACAAAACACATTTTTTTTTGTGTCCCGCCACAAAACGGCTTTGAAAATATCTGGCCCACAGCCAAATTTAATTGCCGACTCCTGACTGATTGACTGTTGTCTAGGTTCATTTCAGTGAGTGGAGCTCCTGTGCTTTCTGCCGCAAAATACTGTAGCAACACGCCAGAAATTTATCTGAACACACCTCACTTCCAGACCAACACGCCCATCAGTGTAGATATATTCCTAAACTTATTCTTAGACGCTATTTTAACAGTGTAGGGACAAGGCGTGAAAATAGACTGTTGACAGGGTGTAAGATAGCAATGAGCATCACGACGTGCCTTGCATAGAGTGTAAGATACAGCCCATTGGGTTCATACTGTCTGCAATGAATGACAATCCATGTTTTATGAATTTATATGTATAAAACTACATTTCCCAGAGTTCCTCACCTTTGCACTGCAGCCCCTGTCTCAGCAGCCCCCACAGTAACGAGCCGCAGTGGTCGCAGAAGGTAGGTACTTTGTAGTTGTGAATACTGAACTTGTGAGGCATGTTCACACTGAAGCGTTGTGAACCGACCTAGACAAAAAAAAAATAAAAAATTACCCATGATGCTTACTTTCCATTTCAACTGGACACATTCTTAATTAGGCTGCATTCAAGCCCACCACAAAAAATAAGTAAGTAAGTAAATAAGTAAGTAAGTAAGTAAGTAAATAAATAAATTAATAAATATATTAGATATATCCATTAGACAGATTGATAGCTGACCTCCTCTGGAGTGTCGTCCTGCTTCTTCAGGCCGGGACACTTTGTGATGATGAGCTCGTGACATCGTTTATGGACCACACAGGTACACACTGCCGGACAAAGCACAAATCAACACACAGTAAAAAGCAGCAGAAATAAAATGCAGTAAAACTCTGATCTCTACTACTAATAGTGCAAAATTAAACACATTCCGTTAATTTGGTTAATTAAAATGACTGTTTTAAAGAGATTTTACAAAATAAAAGTAGTCAAGATTGTGTTACTAAGCCTGTAAATAACTCTTTTTAGTATCACTTTAAAATACATGTCTGTAATAACTGTGTAGTTACACATTAACAATCATGTAATAACTGTGTAACAGTGTAACTACTGGTGGAATAAGCACTGTTAAAGATTATAGATTACAACTGTACAGGTTATGTAATTGCAATTGTGTCTAAAGATCAGCTAGACATAGAAGAATATGGAGATTTCATTAAGAAGACATAATGAAATCTGAATTATGATTTTCAGTATTTAAAAGTATTAAAAACTGTCTCTCTCTCTCTTTCTGTCTCTCTCTCACACACACACATACAAAGCTGATGGCCCATTTTGTCTTTTTAAGCTGTGTCAATGTGTGGAATATGGAGCTACATGCAATTATTTTCTTCATTAAAACTCTAAGTTAAACTTAGTAACTCTGAGCACATTACAATATTCTAGTTTAAAAAGCATTAAAACTATCCTGAGATAATATAAAACAATAAAACTACCCTGACATATTATAATATGGTAAAAAAAAGATCTAGTCTGCCAGGAAAATAGCAAATTCTACACCATTACTACTGTCCACTTCTCAAAAATACCAAAAAAGACCAAAAAAAGGTTCCAAAGCACTGATTTTTTATTCACATTTAAATACCCATTATCAAAAGCTTAGTCTTAAGAAAGAAAAAGTGTGATTAATTACGATTAATCACATCATTCTATTGTGATTAATTTGATAAATGATTTAATCGATTAATTTCCACCACTAATTTCTACACTTATTACACACTTATTACATATAACACACACTATGCCTTATAAAATAAAAGTCAAAATTGATGCTGACATCATTTAAGTGGTTAAAATCAAATTCAATTATTCAGATTTCAAGATGCGAAAGTGGCATTGTTAAGATCTTTAGGACATTTATTTTTTTATTAGACAATTTAATACAAATTAATAAAAAAATATTTTGGCACATTTGGCACTATTTTTTTTTTCAGTTGTTATGTAAGTAAATGTGAATTTCTCACAAATTAGAAGAAAGAAGAAAAATATAGATTTTATTTTCCTTACAATATATATATATATATAAAGACAATCGCCCATCACTATCTCTCCTGTATTAAACGGCACAAAACATTTATAAAAATAGAAATTAAACACTGCCAACCTTGACACTGGTAGCCCTGCTTTCCTAACACTCCCCTGTAAAAAGATGACACAGAAAACATGTGTTAGACAAATGAGATGTCACGCTCTGTCAGCCGGCGTACACGTCTGGATTCTCCACGGCCTGAGAGCTCAGCCAGCATCCCGCATCCCGCAGTTCAGCTCCCGACCAGAAGAGGGGGCCTTCAGCTCAGAAGATACAAAAAATATAAAAATAAAAAATGTCCCCCATGTGCTCTCCATGCTTACTGGGAGGGAAAAAGACAACATTGTCTGCCGTCACACAGAAGCACTGTTTACCAGTTATGCAAATCCACAAACTGTACTCAACAGCCTTGAGACTAAAAAAAGCAGCAAACTCTGGACTGTCAGAGAAACAGATATATCCATAGCTGTCTGTCTGTCCATCTGTCTGTCTGTCTGTCTGAGATATTAATGTCTCACTGTGCCTGAATAGGGATCGGTATAAATGCTCATTGAGTATATCAAACCATGGACATGCTAAAATGATGTTCAATGATGTGTCTTGTCATATTTATGAGACTTCAGAATACACAGAAATTATATTTTCCCAGTTTAATTATATAAAATGTTTACTTGCATTCATTTGTCCACCCTGTCACAACAAGCTGCACGACAGGGTGGACGAAATAAGCAAAAATTGGCATTTGATGAAAACGTGGTTCTAGATCTAGATCTAGAATGGCAAACATCTTGAATTCTTAACCCTTTCAGATCTGAATTATCTCAAGTGATGGAAAAAAATTTAAGATTGTACTCTAATATTCTACTATAAAATCTATACAGATACTAATAAATCTAATTAACTAAAATATATATATATATTTTTTTTATTTACATTGAACTGGAAGCCTGTGTGAAATTATATTGACCTTTTTATTTCATAAACCTTCCCTAAACATTGAAAAATATTCAAAAGATAGGTATCAAATATACTTTAGTGCAGTTTAATCTGATAAATTAGCCATATAGCGCTAATTACCACTGCTATGAACAAAAGCTGTCTCTGCTCCATGCTGTTTACACGCACAGCCCGTGCTGCATTCACTGCTCACAGCGACGCAACTCCGGTTACTACTTGTACATCCAATTAAAAACATTGCGCTTAAAAACACAGCGACAGATTTTCAGCGTTCTGTGTTACAGCAGCTTCACACTGCACAGATATTCATGCTAAAACACATAATCTTCTCACTATGTTTACTTTTCTTGCTCCTGCGCCAGACAGTGCTGACCAATCAGAAGAGACGAAGTGCTCGCGTGGTTTATTGGTATTGGTGCACGTTTTGGTGCCTTTAGGTTTTTTATGCCTGTGTGAAACCAAACCAAACAGAGGGAGAAACTCTCCAAATAAATATATTTATCAACTGATCCGGATCAAAGAAACTGTAGAACAACTACAGGTGTGAAAACGACCTTATATATATATATATATAAACAGTTAAGCACATCAAAGAAAAATGTAGACAATTTTATGGTTAACATCCATCTATATGTTTTAAGTCAGAGTAAATACTGACTAAAACATATTGTTACACAGTGTTTGTATTAAATTTAAACTTTAAACTATGCTGCAGATTTAAAAAAAAAAAGCCATGCTATTTTAATATTGACCTTATTGTTCACTCACATGCAAAAATCTTTTCCATTTTACATGATTTTCAATTTTGATTTAATTTGAATCTGATGAATGAACCAATATAAATCTAATCTTCAAAAGTAATGTGATAGCATTGGATAAATTGGTGATGAAAGTGTTATCTCAGGGGACTGGTTGGAAATGCCCACATTCCCACCTGTATGAGTTGTGAGCTGTTATCTTGTGAGTGAGACACTTTTTTGGCCAGTTATTGGGACAAATATACTGTATTTTTTGCACTATTAGGTGCAATTAAAATCAGGTATTAAGGAGCAGTAAAGGTTTGCTGCTGAAGTTCAGCGTTATACAGGAGTTTCAGTGAAGTTTTTCCACTTAAAAGAAAATATATTTTTTAAGATATTACAGTTTAGTTTACCCCGCAGCAGCAAGACCTGCTGAATTAGAAGGAAAACATGGGGACACCCCTGTTCCTTACTAGTGTCACATAATGTGCCTTATAATCGAGTGTGCCTTATAGCGCGAAAAATACAGTAGATTAAGCGATAGAGATAAACAAAGAGAGAGAAACAGAAAGTAATAAAAAGAGAGAAAGAGAGAGAGGAGGCTTACCAGATGAAGTCTCTACAGTGAGAACAGTAAGTGGGTTGTCTCAGGTAGGTGGCCATAAACTTGTGTCCGTTAACCTGATGGACACGCCTCCGTACCGCCCCCTGCCGCTTCCGGGGCCGCATGCGTTCACGGAAAACTCGCTCCTCATTTTCACTGGATGCAGCAGCTGCCAAACACAGACAAACAGAGAAGAATTAGTATTTTTAACATTTAGAACGTTCACAAAACTTCATATTAAACTTTCCACACAGTCTAAATGATTCATTTCACATTATCCTCCATGAAAAGTGATTACTTCTGTCTTGAAAATGTCACCATGCATTAGCATGGGCAGGAAAAAAATAGACTATGTTATCAGAGGTGTCAATAACAAAGTAGAAATGTTGGTTATCTGTTCTTTACTGGAGTAGTTATTATTTTTCAGATGATTTTTTACTTCTACTTCTTACATTTTCACACAGTTATCTAAACTTTCTACTCCTTACATTTAAAAAAAAAAAAAAGAAGCTCATTTTCATTCCGGCTTCTTATCGTTTAATAATAAAACCCCTATCCAGATAGATCTCTCCTCCATCCAGATAGAGTGAATCTGATTCTGATTGGGTGTAGAGAAGGATAAACATATACCATTCCCACTCCCTATTGTTTTATACTGTGATCCATCACACCTGCACCCCCCCCCCCACACACACACACACACACTCCAGCAAGAACATAGCAGACGTATGTAGCCTAGTATGAAGATGATCCGTGCAGAGACTCAAGAGGACTCCGAGGCAAAGCAAGGCAAATTTATTTATATAGCACCTTTCATACACAATGGTTGTTCAAAGTGCTTTACAAATGAGAAATTACACAGAGAAGTCAAATAAAAAAAAAAACACATGTAAAAGAATAACAGTAAAAATGGAAATATAAACTAAAATAAGAATCATGATTAAAACAAAGAGAAGTAAAATTAAAAACATGTAAAAGAACAACAATGAATTGGAAATAAAAATAAAATAAGAATAAAGCATGAATAAAACATGATATAAAAGTGCCGTTACAGAATAAAAGTGGGCGGAGCTGCAGTGTTTTAAACTGAGCTGAAAGCCTGATCAAACATGTAGGTTTTCAGTCTGGATTTAAACATGTTTAGTGTTGGTGCTCTTCTAATGCTCTCTGTTAACTGGGTCCATTTGAGAGCAGCGTGGTAGCTAAACGCTGCCTCTCCGTGTTTAGACAAATGTCCAACTAAGCTTTATTAGTTTTAATATATTTACATTCTACTAAAATACATTCATTTACAATGAGCAAGCATATAAGCAGCTGAAACAGTAGAGAGCCTAGTGCATCACAAATTTATCAACATTAACATTTCAATATTTTAACATTATAGTCAATATGGGTTTAAGAAAAATGTGTTTTGGGGAGGAGGGGTAGTAGTGCACTATATGACTCCTATAGTTTTTATTTATTTATTTTTTTATTTAGCTTTTAGCAGCCTAAGCTTTTATTCTTAAAGATCTCCTTCCATTAAAATGCATTTCTTATTGTTCTTTGTATAATACTATAGGTCTCTCTGATTATATATGATGGTGCACATGAAACACAATGTTTCTCAACCTCCCTTGTCTGTAGTATATAGTAAAAGAAAATCCTCAGAAATACGAGTTGACTAGAGTGAGGTTAGGGTGTCGACGTCAACCAGTGACTTCATGGCCTCGCCCACCTCGGCTCAGGACCGCCCACGGGCGGAGCTTACAGCTTCTGTTTACAGAGCTAGTTAGGGTTAGCTGTCTTCTGTAACTATAGGTTTAAATTGGATCTCCGGTTGATTCCATGTTTTACCAAGACCTTAAATAAACACTAGGGAAGCACGAATTGACAAGACAGCTCAATTCAACAGAACACCGGTCAAAGCGGCACCGTTCACATCGGATTTTATGATATAGAGCGACTCTAGAGGGCTTCGACATGGTAAAACTGCCCAAGCACCGAATCACCAAGTCTGAGGTACGAGTTTAGTAGCTGCCGGGATTGTCTGGGCTCAGCTCATGCCGTTGATTACGTTCCTCGGCCGTGGAGCCGCTCGAGTCTGACGTTAAGCGAAGTGTAAGGGTTAACTCTAACTAGCACTCAGTGCTGTATCTTTATAACTAAGGCTGTATCTCTGAAAACCTTTTGTTCTTTGAGTTTTAGAGCTGTAACATTGACTGTGGAGGAAAGGCAGCAGATAAGCGTTCTCTGCTGTCGTGCTGTTAGCCAATCAGAGGCGATATATATTTGTATGTATGAATATTCATGAGCAAGAGCCGAAAACCTTAGTGGTCTTTCTTCAGATACCACTAATTCAGTAAACTAAAGCAGGGCTAAATAGAAACACCTGAGCACTTTTTTTTTTTCACAAAAAACAGCTCACATGGCGTTCATTCATACTAGAGACCACAACTAATTACCTTTAATGGCATTTTTCCCCACTTACATTACATTTACTTTTATATTAATGAAATCAATGCAGGGAAATATGTAAGAACACAACTTTATGCATGATTTTTTATTTGTGTTTTAGGTTTTAAGATTAGATGGGTGGAGATAATATATACTATTGGATAAGAAGCTGTTTGTTAAACATTTATGCTATTTTTATTGGCTTCTTCTTAAATTTGTACTTCTATCTTTACACACACACACACAAATACACACATACACACACAGGCACAGAGTGTGCTATTTCCACTTGTAGGCTGGACAGAGGACACACACTCACTCACACCCGCGCTGAGCCAGACTGCTTTAAAACAGAGAGGTACTCAAACAATCATCCCGCCCACCCCCGGTCCCGTCCTCAGGTCACCCAGCCAGCGGAGAAGAGAAAAGCAACAAACACCGCTTTCACTTCTCCACTCCTCTCTCTCTCTCTCTCTCTCTCTCTCTCTCTCTCTCTCTCTCTCTCTCTCTCTCTCTCTCTCTCTCCTGTACACGGACCTCCCAGCACTGTACACTGTCTGAGCATGAGTGTAAATGTGTGTGTGTGTGTGTGTATTTGTGTGTGTGTGTGTGTGTGTATTTGTGTGTGTGTGTTTGCCGATCATGAGAGGGACCTGAGGCCCAGACCACCTGACCCAGCATGTGCCCTGCGCAGTCATGTGCATTAACGCAGGTCAAGTCATGTAGCCCGAGGGACGTCACAACGCATGTAGCACAGCGCTGACCTGCACGAGCTGCACGGGCGCAGTTTACACCACCAGCACCAATACCGGATCCGTGCACATGAGCGGCACCATAAAACAGCTCCATTTAACGAAAACGAACGAAATAACGAAATCTGAACGTGAAAAAACATTTGTGTTAACTGAATCTAATAAAAATGATAATTAAAAGAAAAAAACGTAACTAGCTGGAACCGTATTGTGTGTTATATATAAAACTAACTCAAACGAACTGAAATTACTGATAGAATGCCCTGATTTCCAAGACTGTCTGTTTGCAACAGGGGCTTCACAGTGCACATGCACCGCCAAGCCCCAGAAATGCACTCTCAAGCCCCAAACCTTCAGTGGCCAATGAAACTGGGTGTGTTCAGTCATAGAAGAGATCAGTATGAACATGTGGGTAAATTGAATGCTGATATCACTTTAGCCAAGTAGCTAACTACTTATTAAATGTAAATGTATCAACGTTTCAGGTAGATTGTTTTAGCTTCTATGAGTAGCTAGCTAGCATTAAGCACATTTTGCGACATGTCAGTTATAACAGTAGCAAGAAGCTAACTGGTTAGGTTGGCTAACTAGCTTACCTAACTGCTAATCAAGCTAACTACAGCGTAACAGTAAGACAAAACATAGACACTAAAGCTTGAAACATTTAATATTCATGGGTTTACCTAACAATCAGTCCACCCACAATGCTACAACTTGGGGCTTGAGAGAGCATTTCTGGGGCTCGGTAGTGCATGTGCACTGTGAAGCCCCTGTTGCACACAGACCCCTCTCCTCATTTTCGTGTTTAATTTATTTATAAGCGCTGTTTTCACTCCCGGAGTTGTACAGCGGGGGGTGTTGTGCCGATTCTGTTAGCGAAGCGGAGTCGGATTCAGCAGGGAGTCAAATTCGGCACAACAGCGGCAGCGCGCGGCACCTCGTGGTCCGTGGCGTTTGTTCTTGTTTAAATCGCTCGCGCTAACCGCAAAATACGACAGAAAACACTGAGAAACTGCAGAATTATGTACGGGATTAGAATATGAGCGCGAGGGAGATGAAAGAGAAACAGGAGATACAGTATGTGAGAACCTTTACCTGTGAGTAGCTCATACCATTAGATTCATCTTTTCTCTGTATTTCTGCATGCATGCAACAAATGCACGTATATGAAGTAGCGTCCATTACAAACAGTACAGTTTATTTTACATGCTAAATCTGCAGTATCACTATATAACAAAGGGCAGTATTAATTAGCAACTGATACAGTGCAGTGTATTAGTGTACAGGTGTATCGTGGTAGGGTACACACACACACACACACACACCGTGATTACATTACCCATACCCAGCTCCCAGGGACGATGCAGTGTGGGTTTAAGGTCTGCTTCATGTCGGCTACCTTTTCAAACACACCTTCTATATGAGCGTGTGGGAGTGTGTGTGCTGTTAGCCGTCTGTGTCATGTCAGCAATCTTCGGGAGTACGGCTGAGTGTGTGTGTGTGTGATATTTTGCAGTGAGGGCAGCTGCTGAGGAGCAGAGCAGCTAAAAGGGCCATTAGTGGGATAGATGTGCTTACATAACACTGCTTTACCCATCTGCTTAGAGAGCAGGCTTAAGCTCAGCCTAAGAATGCGACTCCGACACGCCACCAACAACAACGTTTAAATAACGTTACACTGCAGCACATCTACAGACAGGGTACTAGATACTCTATACTCTGATCAAGCAAAACATTATCACCATCTGCTTGGTTCTACACTGAGCATATAGAAGTACTTTGTAGTTGTATAATAATTACAGACTGTAGTTCTGTATCTAATTCTCCGTATACGTTATTATTATTATCCCCCTTTTACTCTATTCTTCAATACTCAGGATCTCACAGGTGGTGCTATGGGTAAGTAGAGCAGTGCTGCTGGTGTTTTTAAACACCTCATTTAATATATATATATTTTTTCTTCAGTTTGGTGTGTATATATATAATATAATAAAGAGGAAGATGGATGATCACAAGCCATCAAACCAAGCTGAACTGCTTAAATTTTTGCACCAGGAGTAAAGGCATAAAGTTCTCCAAAAGCAGTGTGTAAGACTGGTGGAGGAGAACATGATGCCAAGATGAATGAAAACTCTGATTAAAAACCAGGGTTATTAATTTGCAGAAAATGAGAAATGGCTAAAAAAAAAAAAAAAAGATGCAGAGCTTTCAGACCTCAAATAATGCAAAGAAAACAAGTTCACATTCATAAAGAGTTTTAAGAGTTCAGAAATATTTTAATATTTGGTGAAATAACCCTGGTTTTTAATCACAGTTGTTTTCATGCATCTTGGCATCATGTTCTCCTCCACCACCAGTCTTACACACTGCTTTTGGATAACTTTATGCTGCTTTACTCCTGGTGCAAAAATTCAAGCTTGGTGGTTTGATGGCTTGTGATCATCCATCTTCCTCTTGATTATATTCCAGAGGTTTTCAATTTGGTAAAATCAAAGAAACTCATCATCATTAAGTGGTCTCTTATTCTTTCTTCCAGAGCTGTATACTGTGTATATATATACATATATAATTTTCTTTAAGGAAGGTGGTGAGCCTGAGCTTCTCTCTCTCTCTTACCCTCTCAGAACCCAACTCTTATGCCCACCTGGACCCCGACAAGCCCACTGTCCACCCATGTGAGACTCACATGAGCATGCTGGCTTACACCTAGACACCTCTCCTTTCGTTTATTCCAATGAATTCTTCTCAATCTCCACCACCGCTCGCTCTCTCTCCTCTCACACTGCTGTGTGAGTGTGTGTGTGTGAGTGTAAAGTGGAGAATGTGGTCTGCAGGAGGCTGATCTGATGAGAGGGCAGCAGAGTGGAGCAGAGAGCTGACCGCCCACGGTCAGACAGCCAGAGCAGCGCAGAGCCCGCGTCGCCCACACCAACGCCACTCCAGCCCCAGACACGCCACACACACGAGCACCACAAGCACCCTCCAAACCCCGGCACGGCTCTGCCACACACTAATTAAACCAGCATTAATCAGAGAGAGAGAGAGAGAGAGAGAGAGAGAAAGTGAGAGATTTCACACATCCGTCAGTGACCGCAGCACTTTCGACTAAAAGAGCCAAACACACACACACATACACACTTAAACACACACACAGATGGAGTGAGCCATACCCATAATGGCTTGATAACAGCCGAACGCTGTGGAGAACATTTTCAGGATACATGATCTGCATCACAATTTCCTCAACTATACAAATACACATTTCCAACAGACAAAACATGTAGTCCAGGTTAGGGCTGCACGATATATCATTGAAGCATGGTCATCGTGATGTGCTTAAGGCAATTAAAACAAACACGTCATGTTGCAGTGTTTTGATTCTTGACACAAGAAG
Source organism: Astyanax mexicanus (assembly GCF_023375975.1). Classification (NCBI taxonomy): domain Eukaryota; kingdom Metazoa; phylum Chordata; class Actinopteri; order Characiformes; family Acestrorhamphidae; genus Astyanax; species Astyanax mexicanus. The sequence continues at coordinate 40,378,842 of NC_064422.1, read as the reverse complement.
TAGATACACAGCGCTGTCTCTGTGTCTGTGTGAGTGACAGGCTGCTGTTGCCTGAGAAGCACAAAGGCGAGGGGGAGGGGAGGGGGTAGTGCAGGAGTAAACACGAGGTAACCGCAGCATGGCCTCCATCCACGTGGTTGGGCACGTGCTTGTAAACGTGGGTGCAGATATTTCCAGTTACAGCTGAATTCACGCTTTGAATCCCAGAAAAAATGCTCTCGCTTATTTATCTTTTAAAAAGCCATTTAAATGCCTGATTAAAGGGATGATTGCTGTTGCTTTGCTGTTTTTCTCGGGTTTTGAGTTGAGCTCGGCGCTGACTCGGCTCTTGATTGGTCCAGACATGAGACAGCGTGCATGGGTGGGGGCGGGTTACTTTATGAACCCTGCATTGTTTAATATCGAGATATATATTATCGAGAAAAAACATTTGCAATGTAACATTTTTTCCAATATCGTGCAGCACTAATCCAGATGTTTGTCGACACCCTTTCTAATGAATGCATTTCATTGCAGAAAATACATGCATATTTGTATTTGTTTTGCCATTTACTGTATTTACTCTTAATCGTTCCTTTACCGGTTATATGCATGCAGAATATGTTTTAGATTTTAGATTCTTCCAAGTAGAACCTCTTGTTTAGATGACAGTTTTGCACATCTCTGCTGGATTTTCTCAGTCAGCTTTATGAGGTAGAGTCACCTGGAATTCAGGCGTTCAGTTAACAGCTGTGCTGAACTCATCAAGAGTTAATTACTTGAATTTCTTGTCTCTTAATAAAGTGTTTGAGAGCATCAGTTGTTGTAAAGTAGTGAAGAGGTAGAGTTACAGGTATACAGTGAATAGTGAATATTTGAGTAATGTTCTAATCCAGATTATGAGAAGCAAGAACTACTCAACTAAATAAAGAAAAAAAAAATACTTTAAGAAATGAAGGTTAGTCAATTCGTAATTCAATTTCTTCATATGCAGTCGGAAAAAAGACCATCAACACCCTTATGATGATGAAACTGGCTCTCATCAGGACCACCCCAGGAAAGGAAGAGCAAGAGTAACCTGTGTTGCAGGTAAGTTCATTAGATGTGCTGGTAAAACTTTATAAGAAACTTGAGGCAGTTTACATTGTTTTAATGCCCCCTAGTGGTTTAGTTAGTAACAGCATAGCCTAAATTCAAACTTGTTTAGTTGTTAACTGACCATTCAGCAGTGCAGTCAGTCATTGTTTTCTCCCGGTGAAATCTTGGCCCACATATGCCTGTAAGTTGCTCATTTTGACGTTTTTTCAGTTACATTGTCTTTTTGAGTTGATTATATGTTGTTTTAGTTACTTTGATAGACCAAACAAGCTGTAAAATGTAGGATATCAAAGGTAACTGTATTAGCATGCATGCTAGTGTGTTTACATGAAGGTAACTAGCTCTCTGAAAATATTTAGATAGAGCTGTGTGTGTACACGTATGTGAGATTAGTTAATTTTGTAAATATTGTAGTAGCTATCTCAGTAATGTTATACTGAACCAGTGTATATTTGGTGGTTTAGAAATTAATATTTTTTCCCTTGTTTATTTCAGTTTTACAAAAAAGGATAAGAGAGAAGAAATAAAGATTTTGAGTTTGAACTCTCTACTGTATGCTGTCTGTCTAACTCAGGGGTCCTCAAACTACGGCCCGCGGGCCGCATACGGCCCCCTGCGCTCATTTGACCGGCCCCTTTAGCTCCAACAGCAGTACCTGCTCCCTGGCCCCTCACGCAAGCAGCATTAGCTATACGGGGGGAAAAAAACAGTAAAAAAAAATGACAATTGGCCATCGAGTGTCTCCGTAGACAGATGAAAAAAAACAGAAGGCTATTTCCCACGGTAATCAGACAACATACTACCACTCGCTCTGTGCTGTTCGCATGAGCTCTGAGACTCACATCTGACGGAATGTCGAGGAAAAGAAAAATCGACTCTGAGTGCAGGGTATTTAATCAACAGTGGACCTCTGACTACCTTTTTGTGCAATGTAAAGAAAAGGCTGTTTGTCTCATATGCCAGGAGTCAGTCGCCGTGTTTAAGGAATACAACCTGCGCCGCCATTATGAATCGCGCCATAAAGACAAGTTCGGCTGTCTGACGGGGCAGGTGAGGACAGACAAAATAGCAAAACTGAAACATGTGTTGGAGACTCAGCAAAATTCTTTTATAAAGCAAAAACACCTAAATATATCATCAGTTCGAGCTAGCTTTCAAGTGGCCAAGCTAATAGCTAGCAGTGGAAAGCCGTTCACCGACGGAGAGTTTGTAAAACAGTGCCTGACGGCGGTTGTCAAGGAGGCGGACCTGTTCAGCGCGGTGAGTCTATCCGCACCCACAGTTACACAGAGAGTAGAAGAAATGGGCGACAATTTGCACCTTCAACTGCAAACTCAGACAAAAAGACTTTGCTCCTTTTCACTGGCTCTTGACAAAAGCAACGTATGCGTGACACGGCGCAACTGTTGATTTTCATCCGCGGAACTAATGATAAGTTCGAAGTCACAGAGGAGCTTGCTGGACTACAAAGCATCAAGGGAACGACAACAGGAGAGGACATCTACAGGAAAGTTCACCAAACGGTGGCGGATTTAGATCTGGACTGGGCTAAATTAGTGAGTGTTACCACGGATGGTGCGCTTTGAAGTAAAACTGGGTCTCCTCCTTAAACATGTGAAGGAGAAAAAATTCTGCCATTTTCCCACTACACAGAGTAACAAACATGGAACCTGACATTGACAGTCTTGTCAGCCAGAAGCAGGCTCACAGTTCACATTAACTTATGGAAAAGCACTGTATGAGGTAGGATAATGGAAATTATTACTTAATAAATCATTAAAATGTCTGCATTGTGAATTACACATATAGCATATATTATGCAACCAGTATCACATGATAAATAGTTTTTAATGTTTATTTTTAGTCCGGCCCCCCAGAAGACTGAAGAACAGTGAGCTGGCCCTTTAGTTTAAAAGTTTGAGGACCCCTGGTCTAACTGAATAGCTTCAGCCAGTTTCACGTTCAGTTGGGACAGAACATTAGAGTTACTGGCTTGTAAACTACAAGTTAACAGCTCCCCTGATAAGAGCATCCAAATGCTTCTTCACAAGGTATTTTGGTTTGTTTAACACATTTAAGTTACTACATGATTCCTTATGTGTTTATTTGTAGACTAGATGACTTCGGTATTCATTTACAATGTATAAAAATAAAAATTGAATGAGAAGGTGTGTCCAAATTTTTGACTAGTACTATATGAACTAGATTTTTAAACAGCTTATGTCCAATTTTAAAAGGAGCCAAAAACCTAAGCACAAATTGTTTTAATTCAGTGTCTGAATGACCCATTTAAGATGGATCAGGAAATAAAAAACACAAAGCAGTAGTACAAAATTAAATAATAAATTAACATAAGCTGTATAACAAGGTGACAGCTGACAGGCTACTTGTTACTATGCAGTGGAAACTGTACAGTTACACATAGCAGATGTTAATGTTCATAGGCTGGCTATAATTACTGTACAACTGCCTATTTTATCATTCATATATATTAGGGGTGCACCAAAATTAAATGACTGGTGGTTTTAATTTATCACCAAAAATATTACTAATATGACTTTTGACTTATTTGTCACTGAAGTAGCATTAGCACTAGCAGCTAACCATGCTAAGCACTGGCTCTTTTACTGTTCAGAGCTGAGTATATTGGACTTCAGTCTTAGTCTTTACCATGTTAAAACAAGCTACCTGGGACCAACCGCTAGCTAATATCACCCTGGCTTATGGGAACACTCAGGGTTCCTCAGTGTAGGGCTGTCGAGCAAAATTAGCCGCTAACCACAGCTAGCCTTAGTGGAAATCTGAAAATCTAAGCTTACTGTAAATAAACAGAAACGCTTTATTCACCCAAATAAACGGTTTTCAGGAGAGAAATCGATGTAGATTAACATCAAGCGCTCGTTTGACTTTGAAAGAAAATGTTTTTACAGTTTTGTTTACTTAACTTAGCTTTACTTAACTTAACCACCCAGCAGTGAGACCTGCTGAATTGCGACACCCCTGTTCTTTACTAGTGTCGCATCAATTTGAATTTAACTTTAACAATAACATTGCTGATTAGTTATAGCTGTGTTAAAGGTGTGTTTTTGTCTTCTAAGCTTTGCCACCATTAATAGGTTATATAAAGCTAGAGACCACTTAAAAACGATTAGTTTCTTTGATTTCGCCAAATTAAAAACCTCTGGAATATAATCAAGGGGAAGACGGATGATCACAAGCCATGAATTTTTGCACCAGGAGTAAAGGCTTAAAGTTATTCAAAAGCAGTGTGTAAGACCGGTGGAGGAGAGCATGATGCCAAGATGCATGAAAAAAACTGTGATTAAAACCAGGGTTATTCCACCAAATATTCATTTCTGAACTCTTAAAACTCTTTATGAATATGAACTTGTTTTCTTTGCATTATTTGAGGTCTGAAAGCTTCTTTTTTGTTATTTCAGCCATTTCTCATTTTCTGCAAATAAATGCTCTAAATGACAATAACCGGGGTATGCCACCTCTGCTTCAGAGAGAAAGAGAGAGAGAGTGATGGAAGGAGAGATGATGGAGGAGGTGGAGAATGAGAGGATGATAATAGCGGAGGTGGAGAGGAAGAGAGGAGGACTAAAACAGAGCTTTTATTCCTATATGGATTTCCTCAGTCTTTTGGAAGGGGTCACAGGAGAGTTTAGAGGGAGACATCCTCCCTCCCTCTCTCCTTCTCTCTCCCTCTTTCTCTCTCTCATACACATTTACACACACACACACACACACACATTTACACACACTCACAGGACAGTCTGGGGATGGCTGAGATGTTATCTAACTAGCCATCTGGCAAATGATCCTCTCTCTTTCTCTCTTTTACACACACAAACACACACACACACACACACATTCTCTTCCTGCAGATTAGAGTACAAAAGGAAAAATGACAACCCTTCTGAACACACACACAAACACACAAAGTACTAGAATAGGCAGTAGACTGTAGCGCTGTATCTATATGTTCATTTAATTATTTTTATTGTATTTTATTTGAATATCATTTAGTATATTATGGATTTATTTATTCTTCCTAATATTTTGTTAATCATTTGTTATTTTTCGCATTGTCATTTCATCTCTGACTAAATTATCAATTAATCTAAATGTTTTTTTTGGACTGATACATTGTTGGGTACATTAGCAGGGTAAGAGCACAGTTCTGCTCAAAATATTGCAATGCACACAACATTATGGGAGACATACCAGAGTTCAAAAGAGGGCAAATTGTTCGAGCACGTCTTGCTGGAGCATCTGTGACCAAGACAGCAAGTCTTTGTGATGCATCGAGAGCCACAGTATTCAGGGTAATGTCAGCATATCACCAACAAGAAGGACCAACCACATCCAACAGGATTAACTGTGGACTCTGTAAGAGGAAGCTGTCTGAAAGGGATGTTCGGGTGCTAACCCGGATTGTATTAAAAAAACTCCAATAAAACCACGGCTGATCAAATCACGGCAGAATTCAATGTGCACCTCAACTCTCCTGTTTCCATCAGAACTGTCAATAAATTATTGTGGTCTAAAACCAGGTGTTTCAGTTTCATTATCCAACCCCTGTAGATGCTTGAGGACAACTTTAATTAGATGAATTGCAGTATATATTAAATAAAAGTCACTGTACTTGTCAGGGCTAGGGATGAGATGAGCATAGATATATTAAAATCCAAAAATCCAATATACTATTTGAATTTGCTAAAAAAAAAAGGGACAATCCAAAATTGTTGTCAACAACAGATAAGGTCAAAACCCCCAAGGCATTGAACATATCAAGGTCAAAATGAAAGACATTGAACATATCAAAAAGGGTGAGACAGTCTAGTCCAATATTAGAGAGCAAGACAAAATCATAACAGTTATATCAAAAAGCTCATACACAGAATAAACGACGTGAAAGACAGAAGCAGATCAAATACCTGGAAAGGTTTAAGTGAAGTGCAGTGGTGTATATAGTGCGTGTAACAGGTGAAATCAATTCTGGTGATTGTGGTCTGGGTGAATGAGTAATGTCAGTGTATGGTGCATTCTGGACAATGGAGTCCAGACATGGGAGATTGCTGGTAGACACAGGTGCAGGAGTATTGGAGCGTATTTGGTTCCTGGTGTGACAGTAATCAATATAGGAGACTATTTAAATAGTTTTGATTGAGATCTCAAGTATAGGGATGAATATGCAGTAGTGTACAGTGAAAATATATTTAAATACTGTTATACTATGTATTTGCCATATATTTCCCATCCATACTATGCAGCTCTATATTTGACTGGACCTTGAGGCAGCATTGCAGTACACAGTGCTGGAAACAGACTCCGAACCATTTTCATACTCGTGCATCATGTCTCTCTCGCACTTCCATCCCTCCCTCTCTTTCTCTGTCTCTCTCTCTCTCTCTCTCTCTCTCTCTCTCTCTACAGACCTTGCTCTTTCTCTGTCCCTCGAAACCTGTGAGCTCACAGGCTGGTTTCCATGGCGACCCCCGCAATCTAAATGATCTGAGCGACCGGGCCACCCTGCTGAACAAACACAGGTACCGACTATAAACCAGCCTGCAGCTTCCCCCCACCAAACCCCCCCGAAACATGGACCCCGGATCATGGCCCCACCAATCCAGACCCCCGAAACCAGACCCTGACCCGGCCCCCCAAAACCAAGCCCATCCAAAACCCCCCATCCATCCAAACCAAGCCTCTAGAAACCAGCCCCCCAAAGACCAGTCCTTCTGAACCCAACACCCCCTAACCAAGCATCTAGGTCCCAACCCAACCAACCCAGCCCGCCTAGATAGACAGACAGACAGATATACATATAAAGAGATAGAAAGAGGGGGAGTAATTGAGAGAGAGAGAGAAAGGAATAGAAAGAGAGAGAGACATATATACATATAGCAAGATAGAAAGAGAAGGAGTAATAGCAAGAGAGAGAGAGAGAAATATATATAGAGAGATAGAGAGAGGGAAATAGTAAAAAAATAAATATAGAGAGAGGGAGGAAAAGCAAGAAAGAGAAAGAGAGGGAGTAATAGTGAAAGAGAAAAATATATATATAGAGAGAGCGGTAGTAATAGTGAGAAAGAAAGAGCAATAATAAGTAATAGCGCGAAAAAGATATATATAGAGAGAGGGAGGAATAGCAAGAAAGAGAAAGAGAGTGAGAGATATAGAGGGAGTAAAAGAGAGAGAGAAAAAATATATATAAAGAGAGAGGGAGTGATAGTGAGAGAGAGAGAGAGAGAGGGAGTGATAGCGAAAGAGAAAAAAAATATAGAGAGAGTAATAGAGAAAGGGAGTAATAGCCAGAGAGAGAGAGAAAAATATATATAGAGAGATAGAGAGAGGAAGTAAAAGCAAAAGAAAGAGAGAGAAATATATATATATATATATATATATATATATATATATATATATATATATATATATACAGAGAGAGAGAGAGAGAGAGAGAGAGGGAGTAAAAGTGAAGGAAAGAGAGAGAGAAAGAAAGAGAAAGAAAGAGAGACAGAAAAAAGCTAAAAATATCAGTCTCCCTCCAACGCCACCTCTCTCTCCCTCGCTCACAGCCATGGCCTTGCATATATTTGCATGGTAAGAGGCGAGAGCCTCGGCGTGTTGGGAACACATGAACCCTGGGAGAAAGTTCAGGTGAGGCAGAAAGAGAGAGAGACAGTGGGCGGGATCTTTGCAGAATTACAGCCAATAGGCAGAGAGAAAATCCAATGATATATTGCAACATCAATATTTTGTCCAAAAAATATTTGTTTTTGAACATCTAGGGTACTATCTTTAGAGATCTATAGGCAAACTGTCAATTGTCCATTGTGCAGCTTGATTTAGGGCGTGTCAGTGTGTCTTTGCTATCATAACGACAGGAAAAGTACAGGTTGTGCTGTTCTAAAGGCATTTAACTTTGGCGGATTGCTATTTTAACAGCGCCAGCGTTACACCTTGACTGACCTGCCTGCTTGTGAATATCTGATTGTTGAGGTCTGTCTAGGTTGTATTCAGTCAGTGGTGCATCTGTGTTCTTTGTTGAAAAGATAGCAATGAACACACCTCATTTCCAGACCACCATGCCCAGTGTAGGTATGTATTCAGAAGCACAGTTGCTATTTAAACAATGCACAATAAATGTGTCTTCAGTAGAATATCAATAGAAATTATATATATTTTTTATATATATTTTTACAGCTTTATTGGTGAGTGGTCAACACACACACACACACACACACACACTCTCACACTTGCGTAGAACTGTGTGTGAGAGTGCAATAATCCATGGCTCAGTCTCACCTGCTATTTTGAGACAGTAAACCCTGGTCAGCAAACTAACTGCACCTGACACAAATGTTTCCATTCATGCACATATGCATGCACACACACACACACATACAAAATAAAATCACAGACGAACACACTCCAGTCCTTCAACAACACACTCCAGCACTCCACACACTCACACTCTACATCCAGTCAGTATTAGTTAATAACTCTAATCCCGCTCAGCGCTCCGCTCACAAGCAGGTGAGTCATTTGTGTGATGAGCGACGAGCTATAAATAGTGAACAGTAAAGACAGGCGGTGTATCTGACCGTTCCTGTCAGAGGCGTGGCCAAAAATAGCACAAGGACCTCAGTCACGTGGGACAGCTGGGTCCCGACCTCTTCCTGGTGACCCCTGTGAGTGGATGGTGGACGTGAAACACTACTGGGTCAATATCAATATAACATGTCTTTTGTGTCGCAGCATAGTTGCACAGTTGCATAGTTTACATTTCATACATAATGTATTTTTCACACTATAAGGCGCACCAGATTATAAGGTGCACTATTAATAAATGTCTATTTTCGGATCAATTTTCATACATAAGACACAACAGACAATAAGGCGCATTATGTGACACTAGTAAGGAATAGGGGCGTCACCATGTTTCCCTTCTAATTTAGCAGGTCTCGCCGCTAAGTAAAGCTAAGCTAAGTAAACAAAAGTGTCATTCTTAAAAAAAAACTTTTTCTTTTAAAGTAGAGAGCTAGCACTTAGCATGGTTAGCGGGTAACGCTAATGCTGCTCCAGCAGTGCTACAGACCAATAATACTAATTTCTGAATGGCAAAAGCGCTAGCGCTTAGTGCGGTTATTGGCCAACGCTAATGATGCTCCAGCAGTGCCAGCCGGGGTTAGCAGTGGGCTGCAGGCTGATATACTCGCCTCTGAGCGCCGAAAGCGCTTAGCATTGTTAGCGGCTAATGCTAACGCTGCTCCAGCAGTGCTAGCTGGAGTTAACAGCAGGCTACAGACCAATAATACTAATTGCTGAATGGCAAAAGAGCTAGAGCTTTGTGCGGTTAGTGGCTAACGCTAATGCTGCTCCAGCAGTGCCAGCCAGGGTTGGCAGCAGGCTACAGTCTGATATACTCGCCTCTGAACGGCAAAAGAGCTAGCACTTAGCACAGTTAGCAGCTAATGCTAATGCTGCTCCAGCAGTGCCAGTCGGGGTCAGCAGCAGGCAACAGTTCGATATACTCGAATCTGAGCGCCGAAAGAGCTAGCGCTTAGCATTGTTAGCGGCTAATGCTAATGCTGCTCCAGCAGTGCCAGTCGGGGTTAGCAGCAGGCAACAGTTCGATATACTCGCCTCTGAGCGCGGAAAGAGCTAGCTCTTAGCATTGTTAGCGGCTAATGCTAATGCTGCTCCAGCAGTGCTAGCTGGAATTAACAGCAGGCTACAGACCAATAATACTCATTTCTGAATGGCAAAAGAGCTAGTGCTTAGTGCGGTTAGTGGCTAACGCTAATGCTGCTCCAGCAGTGCCAGCCGGGGTTAGCAGCGGGCTACAGGCCGATAGTACTCACCTCTGAATGATGCAACCACGTGAAATACCACACAAACCACTATAGCAACGTCATAGCAACCATGTGAAATACTATATCAACCCCCACAGCAATACTTTAGCAAGCATATGAAATATCGCCATAATAAATATCATTAATACAGGACAATGGATTTAGATTATATTGATTTCTAATTTTTATTTCATCTTGTTTGTATGCTTTTAGCAACCACGTAAAATACCACACAAACCACTATAGCAACTTCATAGCAACCATGTGAAATACTATATCAACCCCCACAGCAATACCTTAGCATGCACGTGAAATATCACCATCATAAATATCATTAATACAGGACAATGGATTTAGATTATATAAATTTCTAATGTTTATTTCATCTTGTTTGCATGCTTTTAGCAACCACGTAAAATACCACACAAACCACCATAGCAACACCTTAGCAACCATGTGAAATACCATACCAACCCCCACAGCAATACCTTAGCAAGCATATGAAATATCGCCATCATAAATTTAATTAATACAGGGCACTGTATTATGGTGTTATTGATTTTTTTTTGTATGCTCTTAGCAACCACATGAAATACCACACAATCCACCATTGCAACACCTTAGCAACCATGTGAAATACTATACCAATCCCCACAACAATACCTTAGCAAGCATATTTTTTTCCATCTTGTTTGTATGCTCTTAGCAACTATTTGAAATACCACACGAACCACCATAGCAACACCTTAGCAACCATGTAAAATACCATACCAACCCCCACAGCAGTACCCCTAGCTCTGAAAAAGAAAAAAATATTTAAAAATACAAATTATTATTATCCTTATTAATTTGTAAAAGAAAGCTAATTAACAAAAAAAAAAAAATATATATATATATATATATATATATATATATATATATATATATATATATATATATATATATATATATATAATAACAATAATAATCATGAAATATGAGTATTTGGACCAGAACTTGTTGCTGAGGTTCATATAATGATGTATTTTCGTCAGTGTTCTCCACAGCCTGCCCAGCATCACAACAGTAGCTCTGAAAGAATGTGTGTGTGGGCGGAGCATGGGTGGGTTAATTAACCACTGAGTGAACTGAGTGATTCTGCAGCAACCGTGAGAGGCGGAGAACGGCATAAATAGCCCTGTGATGTCATCAACACACACACACACACACACACACACACACACACTGCTCAGGGTAGAATGATTAAGAGTGTATGTAATAAACGAAAGCAAGATTGGTAAAACTGAATTTATATAAGTGGCATCAAATCGTTATTAAATATATATTAAATATATATTAAAATAATTAAATGAATCACTAGTAATTAATCATGAAAGCCGATAAGTGTATGTATATTGGTAAGTTTTTGACTATAAATGATTTACTACAACCAATTCTCTTAAGCCTATGTTAATACTATATATATATATATTATTAAATGTTGCCAGAACAAACCCCCTATAAATATATTAACCTTGTCAGATATAACTTTACAAGCAACAACTTAGCAACCATGTGAAATACCACAGGAACCACCATGCCGAAAATCTGAAGCACCTCAGCAACTATGTGAAATATATTTTAACAACCCTACAAAACCTATTTAGCAACACCCTAACTTAGCAACCATGTGAAATACCACAGGAACCACCATGCCAAAAATCTGAAGCACCTCAGCAACCATGTAAAATATATTTTAACAACCCTACAAAACCCATTAAGCAACAACTTAGCAACCATGTGAAATACCACAGGAACCACCATGCCAAAAATCTGGAGCACCTCAGCAACCATGTTAAATACATTTTACCAATCCTAGAAAACCCATTAAGCAACAACTTAGCAACCATGTGAAATACCACAGGAACCACCATGCCAAATATCTGGAGCACCAAAGCAACCATGCAAATTATATTTTAACAACCCTACAAAACCTATTTAGCAACACCTTAGCAACCATGTAAAATACCACAGGAACCACCATGCCAAAACTCTGAAGCACCTCAGCAACCATGTTAAATACATTTTACCAATCCTAGAAAACCCATTAAGCAACAACTAAGCAACCATGTGAAATACCACAGGAATCACCATGTCAAAAATCTGGAGCACCTCAGCAACCATGTGAAATATATTTTAACAACCCTACAGAACTTATTTAGCAACACCATAACTTAACAACCATGTGAAATACCACAGGAACCACCATGCCAAAAAATCTGGAGCACCTCAGCAACCATGTGAAATATATTTTAACAACCCTACAGAACTTATTTAGCAACACCATAACTTAACAACCATGTGAAATACCACAGGAACCACCATGCCAAATATCTGGAGCACCACAGCAACCATGCAAATTATATTTTAACAACCCTACAAAACCTATTTAGTAACACCTTAGCAACCATGTAAAATACCACAGGAACCACCATGGCAAAAATCTGGAGCATCTCAGCAACCACGTGAAATATATTTTAACAACCCAACAGAACCCATTTAGGAACAACTTAGCAACCATGTGAAATACCACAGGAACCACCATGCCAAAAATCTGGAGCACCTCAGCAACCATGTTAAATACATTTTACCAATCCTAGAAAACTCATTAAGCAACAACTTAGCAACCATGTGAAATACCACAGGAACCACCATGCCAAAAATCTGGAGCACCTCAGCAACCATGTGAAATATATTTTAACAACCCTACAAAACCTATTTAGCAACACCATAACTTAGCAACCATGTGAATTATCTTTTAACAACCCTACAAACCCCATTAAGCAACAACTTAGCAACCAGGTGAAATGCCACAGGAACCACCATGCCAAAAATCTGGAGCACCTCAGCAACCATGTTAAATACATTTTACCAATCCTAGAAAACTCATTAAGCAACAACTTAGCAACCATGTGAAATACCACAGGAACCACCATGCCAAAAATCTGGAGCACCTCAGCAACCATGTTAAATACATTTTACCAATCCTAGAAAACTCATTAAGCAACAACTTAGCAACCATGTGAAATACCACAGGAACCACCATGCCAAAAATATGGAGCACCTCAGCAACCATGTGAAATATATTTTAACAACCCTACAGAACCCATTAAGCAACACCTTAGCAACCATGTGAAATACCACAGGAACCATCATTCTAAAAAATCTGGAGCACCTCAGCAACTATGTGAAATATATTTTAACAACCCTACAGAACACCCTAGCAACACCATAGCAACCACATAAGCTAAACATTTTTCTATTTTTTTTCTTTAGGTAATGCCCCATTCTAGTTACAGTATATTATTTTAGGCATGAATGTATTCTTGTTGCTGTAATATAATATAGTGTTTATATATTGTTTGTGTGTTGGTGTGTGGGTGTGTATGTGTGTGCATGTTTTTTTTTTTTTTTACCATAATTCTTCTGCAAAATGCTTTAGACTTGAGTTTTTTATATATTTTTTATATATTTTTTATATATTTTTTCTCAGTGGAAAGGAAGATGTTCTCATCATTCCAGGCATCCTTCCACATACGAACATGTGAGGGTTGGAGGGCGGCGAAGTCAGCAGACTTCTGAATCAGGATTAAAACTGCGTTGCTGAACCTTCACCACTGTACAGCAGGAGAGGAGCAGGCAGGTGGAATTGTGGGTAATTGTGCAGGGATTGTGGGGAGCTGCAGTGTCTGAGCTATTCAGGAGCGTGTAGCTAGAGGCATCACTGAAAATAGCTCAACTCCCCCTCACAGTGCTGGAGAGTTTCTCCTGTGTCCATGTCCGTGTGTGTGTGTGTGCGAGTGTATGCGCAAGTGTGTGTGTGTGTGTGTGTATGTATGTGTGTGTCATTGATTGGGTCTGTCTGTGGAAACAGAAAAAGAACGGCTATTTCTTTCCTCTTCTCTCTTCGCTTAGATGACGCACCTACTTCTGTGGCTAAGGGGCAAAGGTCAAAGGTCGTAACCTAGTTGAGATCGCCGCGGGCGACACATTATACCTGCTTTTTACACAAGCTGTTCATGTTCATTAAGTTCTTTGCACAAAATCACTCTCACATAAAAAAGATATCTCACCAGCTCTGCTCAGTACCTTTCAGAATGAGCCGTTTAAGTGCTCTGTCACTTTTATGCAAATTAGCTCCTGCTGGCACCACTCCATGTTTATGCTGTGCATTTTCCACGTTTGTGTTAGTTTGCATTTAATGGCAAAACATGAACAAGCTAGTTCATACTTAACTGTGACAGAAGCACAAAATGTATTATTTGAAAGTACATACACATCAATGGACACAGATAATAGATACAGATTCCTCCCTCAGAAGAAGTCTGCTAGCTAATCCTGCTGTGTACTGTCTGAGGTTCTCAGCCAGCAGACAGAAATGGCAAATCTTCAAATGATCTAGTGGGTGGGGCTCTGGTGGGGATTGACAGGTGAGGGGTGGAGCCAGGGTTGTTCTACTGAGGTTTTCTTATAGTGATGTCACAATAACGGAGCCTCCAAACAGCTCATAGAAGCACATGATACCATGAAAATTCTTTCAGCTGATTCACAGAAAATGGTTGAATGAATGTTGTTTTTGGTGCTTAAGACCCAAGTGGAAATACAAAAGCATAGATAGCTTCTTTTGAGCCAGCGAACAGTTCAAAGTATCAATCTTAGTTCCTCCTGGAGCCTATCCGCTCCCTGTGCTGCGTGTGGGGTTACATGACTGGTTCATTTTGTAACGTGACGCTTCCTCTAATCACATTACTTCCCTTTCCAATATTTTTCCCTTCCCCCCCCCCCCCCCCAACACTTCAGTGCTCCTGATCGGCCTTGATTAGATAGTGCACAAATCCTTTAATTAATGAGTAATTACAGAGCTGGCAGTATAAGCACACAACAGGTACCACTGGACTGAACTGGAAGTTAACAAAGCTCAACTGCTTGATTTTTTGCACCAGGAGTAAAGCAGCATAAAGTTATCCAAAAGCAGTGTGTAAGACTGGTGGAGGAGAACATGATGCCAAGATGAATAAAAACTGTGATTAAAAACCACCAGGGTTATTCCACCAAATATTGATTTCTGAACTGTTAAAACTTGATTGATGATTAAGAACTTGCTTTCTTTGCATTATTTGAGGTCTGAAAGCTCTGCTTCTTTCTCTTTTTTTGTTATTTTAGATATTTTTCATTTTCTGCAAATAAATGCTCTGAATGACAATATTTTTATTTGGAATTTGGGAGAAATGTTTATAGTTTAAAGAATAAAACAACAATGTTTATTTTACTCAAACATATATCTATAAATAGATATATGTTTAATCAGAGAAACTGATTCAGAAACTGAAGATGTATATTATCCAATTATTATTATTGTTTATTGGTATAATTGTATATTGTAATGACATCATTTTTTTTTTTCATTCTCATTTTAAATTCAGTGTCTGAAATGTTTCATAAAGCTGGTTTAACCTTGTAGTACAACCCCCCCATGAAGGTTACAGTATATTAGCCTACAGCAATACACACACACACACACACACTCACACACACAATCCGACTGAATGTACAGGCTGCATGTATGGCACATGGTCATGAAAGCTGCCACTCCATTGGTCTGCAGCTGCACTGTGTGCTTGGCGGGAGGCGGGCGATGGTGCCGGGGCATGCTGTGGCCCACGTGAGCTCGACCCGGCCAGCCGAAGCAGGCACAGTGCTCTGGGTCGATGGAGCAAATTAACCAGAAATCAATGAGTGTGTGAACACACTGAGCACAGTGAGCACACTGAGCACAATCACCTTGAAGCCGTTTTCTGGGAACGCGGCGGAGGGCTTACGGCCCGGGCTTAGTGCAGCGCTGTGGACATAAGCCCACTAAAATGAGCTGTGAAAAGATGCTGCACTTTCATTACGGACCCCTGCGACCAGGTGACCCCGCCACTGTGCGCGCACACACACACACACACAGACACACACACACCACCGGGCAGCACTCGTGCATTAGCGCTGATTGGCTGTTTGCATCGCGGCGCAGACACGCTAGAATTAAAACACAATTATTTACCAACATCCCCCAGCAGGGGGCTGTGATTACAGCGTCAACCAGACACCACCACCACCACCACTATCATTTACACACTAATCGACCATCTGTGTGTCTGTGTGCGTGTGTGTGTGTGTGTGTAAGTGTGTGTGTGTGTTTCTGTTTGTTGTTTTGTGTCTGCTAATTTTTGTGCCAGCATCCTCTGGAATTCACAGGGCTTATTATACCAGCTGGTTGGCACACTGGGCTATTTGTGTGTGTGTGTGTGTGTGTTTGTGTGTGTGTTTAACACTATTGTGTAAAGAATGGGCCGCACCTCATAAAAAAAGAAAAATACTCAAATTTATTAATTACGTTATTAATTAATTACACTATCGACTAATCAGACAATTAATGGACGTTATTATTAATCAGTATATGGAAAAAAAACCTTTTTTTGTACTTATTATACTTTAATTACAGTATAAAAATAGTACAAAAGTCTTACTTAAATTGTGCTAAGTGTAATTAACTGTACTAAAATGGAACTACTTTAAATATACTTAACTTAAGTGACATTTAAACATTTAAACTACTTCATGTATGTAACCCCATATTTTAAATATGCTTACAGTAAAATGATAATAATAATAATGAGTATTACAACTGTATCACTATTATATTATACACCAGGTATATTAGTAGAAATGTACTAAGAATAGATGTTAAATATATGTGATCTATATTTACATTAGAGAACAAATATGCTTCTTGTTCCTGTCTTTTGTAAGTCGCACACTTCTACTTCTAGTATACTTCGTTGGATATAAAAAATATATATTTTAATATACTGTACTATAACTTGCATGTTACAAATGTACATTTACTTTACATTTTTATTTGATATTTAAATGTGTTTTTTAAACACTGTTTCCTATAATTTATTTATATTTATATTTTCCTTATTATAATTACAGAGCATTGAAATACATTTTAACTGTTATATTAATGTTATTCCTAAATAACATTTTACCAATGTATTCATTTAATTTACTTTCTAAAAAATAAAATGATACATTGTACTTTAAGTGAACTACTGTAACAGCTGTTTTTAACAGCTTAACTTTGCTAAAAAAACAAAAGTATATTTGGAAATAAGTATTTTAGAAGTGTATTAAATTACATTAAACTAAAAGTGTACTTCATAGTATTCTATTTTTTTTAAATACACTATATTGTACTTTTTAAAAAGTATGATCGAAATTTACTTTTAAACATTTGATGAAAGCATAATATTAATGTACTTTTAAGATATTTTAATAAGTACATAAATCTGTTAGTATATTTACAGCATACTTAGACATTTCTCAATATGTTTTAAGTACAATTAAGTATACTTTTTTCACCAGGGTAATAAAGTGATTTGATCATGAAGTGTTAAACAATCCAAAGCATTTGGTGCTGCTGCAAAACTTGCGGTTTCTGAGGTTTCTGGTAACTCCTGTGCAACAGAGGTAACTCTTGCTCTTCGTTTCCTGGGCTATCCTGATGAGGGCCAGTTTCATCATAACGTTTTTGATGGTCTTTGCAACTGCATTTGAGAAAACTTTCGAAGTTCTAAAAATTCTTCTTTTCAGATTAAATGACCTTCCTTTTTTCTTAAAGTATCTTTTTCTTTACTTAATTAAGTAGTTCTTGTGTACCTGTAACTCTACCTCTTCACTACATTACAACTGATGCTTTTAAACACTTTATTAAGAGACAAGAAATTCAAGTAATTAACTCTTGATGAGTTCAGCACAGCTGTTAACTGAAAGCCTGAATTCCAGGTGACTCTACTTCATAAAACTGACCAGCCAATATGTGAAAATCTGTCTAATCTAAGCAAGAGGTGCTACTTGGAAGAATCTAAAATGTAAAATATATTCTGATTAGTTTAACACTTTTCGGTTTACTAAATAATCCCATATGTTTTTTTTTTTTTTTTCCATACAGTGGCTTGGAAAAGTATTTGCCCCCCACAGATTTATTTTGTTTTTGTTTTGTCTTTTTTGTTATACTGATATTTTTCAGATTTTCAAAAAAACTTTATTAGACAAACATAACCAAATTAAATATAAAAAAACACTTTTTAAATGATAATTGTTCTCTTATTAAAGGAAAAAAAATCTATCCAAACCAATCTAGCGATGTGTTTTTATCTTGGAACTCTCCAAATTGAGACCATTTTCACCAAGTCTCTTTATTCTTATCATTGAATCATTTACACTGATCTTAACTGAGGCCTGAAGTGAAACCTGTAGTTTTTTAAATGTTGTTCTGGGTTCTTTTGGGATCTCCTGGATGAGTTGTTCATGCCCTTTTGGAGTAATTATGGTTGGCCAGCCACTCCTGGGAAGGTTCACCAGTGTTCCATTTTTCATTAGTGAATAATAGTGAATCACTGTGGTTCTCTGGAGTCTGAAAGCTTTAGAAATGGGTTTATAACCTTTTCCAGACTGATAGACGATCAATGACTTTGTTTTCTCATCTGTTTTTGAATGTTTTCTTCAGATCTCTGTATAATGTGTTGCTTTTTGAGATCTTTTATCTGCTTCATGGTGTCAGACAGATTCTATTTAAGTGTTTAAGTTCTTGATTCTACAGGTCATCATTTAAAAAGTGCTTGTTCTGGGGCGCCAAGTGGTCCAGCGGTCTAAGGCGCTGCCACTATGAGCGGGAGGTCGCAGGTTCGAACCCCCACTCATGCAGCTTTGCCATCAAGCTTCCGGCGCTCAGAGGGAGCAAAATTGGCCCTGCTCCCTCAGGGTGGGTAGATGGCGCTCTCTCCCCACATCACTAAAGGGTGATGTCCGCAGCTATAGAACCACAGGGCGTCTGTGAGCTGATGTATCGGAACAAAGTCGCTGCGCTTTCCTCCGAGTGTTAGCTCTGTGATGCTACTCAGCAATGCTGCATCACCAAAAGCGGAGGCTGACTTCACAATATGAGTCCTAATGAGTGGGTTAGGTAATTGGCTGTGCTAAATTGGGGAGAAAATGGGAAAAATTAGAAATAAAAAAAGTGCTTTTTCTATTTACTTATTGATTATATTCGTCTGATATTAGAGTTTGTTTGATAATTTGAAAAATGTAAGTATGACAAAATACAGATACAGAAACAAAAGAAATATATTTTTTTCAGGCCACTGTAGTTTTAATGAATGTAGTATTAATCTACAATGAAGAACATTTTAAAATAATGTTAAAGCAATGAATTAAAGGAGTTCCCAAGTCAGAAGAGTGAGGAGCTATTCATGTTAGTTCTATCACCATCATAAAGTATGTTTCACCACAACCAAAGTCACTTGGAGATAACAGTACAGACAGTCATCTCAACAGATTTGCCTGTAATCTGAATATAACCAAACACTAGGCCAGCAAGACAGCGGCCAACCTCTCCAGCGACAGCCTTTTATAACACAGTGAAATTTTATATTGATGTATATTAACCCATGTCAGTAGATGCAGAGCTTTCCTTTCTTCCCACTTGTAACTTTATGATTCATCAGCGTTTCTCAGTAATAATAAGCCTAGCGTTTCAGTGGACGGGCTTCTGAGGGAAGTTGCTGAGTTCAGGCGAGGATTTCATCAATATGCTGGAACTAACAGAAAAAAGTGAATCATCAGATTAGCTCCGGAGCAGCGCAGGGAACCTGCACTCACCAGCTACACCGGTGTGTGGGAACTCTTCAGGTAACTCAGACGTTATGATCTTCACAGTTCCGGCGCCCACACACACACACACACACACACTCTCCGCGTTTAAAAGAGTGGGATTTCCCTGCAGATAACGCGCACAGAGACACGCAGTGCAGGCATGCACACTCTGTTCTAGTCAGGCTGGCACAGGAAGTACCAATACATCCTGTTGTGCTGTGTATGTATACGCATCAGAAAGTGCAGGAAATAATGAAGGTGAAATGTATTCCCAAACAAATTACAACCCAACATCAGGGCAAATGACACGGCTGAAATTTGCCTTGAGGAAATAAAGGTATGGAAAATGCTAACGGACAGTTTCCCAGACAGGGATTAAGCCTAGTCTTATACTACACTAGAGATGGGACCAAATATAGATATTGCAATATACTGTATTGTTTTAGTTTGCAAATGTACGCTAAATGGACACGCCCTCGATAATATTTGATTTAAGCAATAGAACTCAAGAGGGAGTGTGTTATCACGAATAACATCACAGCTGTGATTCGGTCGTAGATCATCACAGCTGTGATGTTATTCGTTAAAACTAAAACAATGAATAAAGAAAATAAATCAAAGAACTTTGAAAAATTCAGAATGAATGCGCTTTAATATGGACTGTGCCTTACGCCAAAAAGTAGTTCCAACAACTGTAACAGAACTGAAACTTAACTACAAAACAGTGTATGGTTCATACAGACTAACACCACGAAAGTTAGCTTGAAAGCAAAATTGGTAATAAGTGAAGATGGTAACGTTAGGAGCGTGAAATAACGCTAATAGTCGTCTTCAGGTGAACGCTGCACATTTTTTGAGCATTTCTGCTTGTTTTGCTGGGTGGTGTTGGTTTTAGCTAGCCGGCTGGACTGTGGTTAGGTTAGCGTAGCTTGCTTTAGTTCAGCATTAACTTAGCTTAGCCTAGCCTGGCTGGTTAAGTTAGCATTCTGGCTGTCAGATGGCAGTAGCCGAGCGATTTTCCTTCCCTTTTTCCACAAAAGACAGCCAGCGCTGCGGGCGAGCGTGCCGTGTTTGAGCGCTAGCCTGTGCTAAGCTGACGCTGCCGCTGATGCCGTTGATGATTCTAAGCTGTCCTGTGTGTATATACGCCGTTACTCGGCAACGAGTCGGCGGAGTGATACAAGTTTAGTGTGAGAAGGCCGTGATGTTATCCTAAATATCATCACGGCTAGAACACTTCTCAACCAATCAGATTGTGAGGTCGGAACTAACTGTTGTATAAAATGGCGATATCATCCTTTGTGCTTATTTAACAGTGCATACATAACAGTGAACAGCATTTTAGTCAGTTATGCTAAATGACCAATCAGTGCTTTCAATAACTGTGACTCCATAAACAAAGTGTGCACAGACTGCAGTAGCTGAATAAAAAAGTATATATTTTTTATAACCCCAGCAAGGACTACTGTAGCAGTATTAGCATTAGCCGCTAAACACGCTAAGCGCTAGCTCTTTCACCGTTCAGAGGTGAGTATTATTGGCCTGTAGTCTGTTGTGTGTTTACCGTGATAAGACGAGCTACGTGGGATGAACCGCTAGCTAATATAGGGATCCTGAGTGTGGTGCTGTAGGGTAGCATTTACTACCATTAGCGGTTAGCCGCTAATGCTAATGCTAATGCTGCTTCACCCAGACTTGTAAAGTGTAAATCTAGAAATCTAAATTTAATGTATAAGCAGAGGTGCATTATAGTGCGAAGAATACATTTTTAACAGGAAAAATAATACAATTTGTGGGTTTGTACTTTCAGATCAGCACGCCCATCAGTGTCGATTTATTCCAAAACTCTGACGCTATTTTAACAGCGCAGGAGCAAGAAGTGAAAATACTCTTAGCCCTCTGTTTTGAGACTGTTGATGGGGTGTAAGATAGCAATGAGCATAGTGACGCACCTTGTGTAGGGTGCAAGATAGTGCCCTTTGAGTGGTATTTCTTCTTTTTACTGAAATAACTCAAATCTGTGTCAGTGCATTTCTTTCAAGATATTACCTTCACTGGAGGATCCTGACAGGTCGATGATGACGTACACTTTGCCCTCAGGCTCCAGGTCAATCTGAGGAGAGAACACACACACACACACACACACACAAGATCAGAGATTAGTGGACCTGTACACCGGCACAATCACTCCAGCTGATGGACTGGGAGAGATTAAACCATCGCAGCGACCTCACAGCATCACTATTCACTTTCTAATACCATCCAATACCTATTTAAATACATCAGGAGTTTAAAATTCTCATTTTAATTTCACAGATAACAAAACTACAAAAAGAAGATGCCAACACACATCGATTAGCAAACATACACACATTATCATCACCATCATCATCACTAGGGATAGGAATCTCTAGGCACCTCAGACGCCAAAAGCAATTTGACAATTTTGGCGGCACAGTGTCTCTCTCTCTCGCACCGTCTCTCAATATTTGTAGTGGTCTAGAAGTGAGGTGTGTTCAGGTAAATTCCTCGCTCACTCACGGTGTCTCTCACTCGCTCACTCACTCTCGCGGTCTCTCGCTTATTCACTCTCTCGCTCGCTCGGTCACTCGTGCTCTCTTCCTCACTCGCTCTTTATTGTGCTGTCTCTCACTACTTACTCACTCGCGCTGTCTCTCGCACTGGCTCTTATTCATTCACTCACTCACTCGTGCTGTCTCTCACTCACTGTCTCTCTCTCACTCACGCTGTCTCCCACTCACTCACTCTCACGCGTTGTCTTTCACTCACTTGCTCTCTTGCACTGTCTTTGCGCATTCACTCTCTCCTGCACTGTCTCTCGCTCTTTCTCACACTGTCTCTTGCTCACTCACTCTATTGTGCCGTCTCTCACTCACTTGCTTTCTTTTGAGCTGTCTCTCGCTCACTCGTGCTGTCTCTCACTCTTTTTCCCACACTATCTCTTGCTTTCTCTCACTCCCTCGCTGTCTCTCACTCTCTCTCACACTGTCTCTCGCTCACTTTCTTGCTTGCTCGGTCTCTCGCTCACATGCTCTCTCTCGCACTGTCCCTCACTCACTCCCTCTCTCTGTCTCGCTTACTCATTTCTTCTCGCTTTCTCTCACTCTCTCTCACACTGTCTCTCACTCTCTCTCACACTGTCTCTCGCTCACTCACTCGCACTGTCTCTCACTCTTTCTCTCACACTGTCTCTCGCTCACTCTCTTGCTTGCTCGGTCTCTCGCTCACTTGCTCTCTCTCGCGCTGTCTCTCACTCACTCCCTCTCTCTCTCTTGCGCTTTTTCACTCTCTCTCGCTCACAATATGTTTAGGAAAAAATATTTATAGTTTAAGCAGTTGAAGTAATGCTGTGTTTTTTGTTTTTTTTAATAAAGCACCACAAACAAAATGCTTAGTGTTTGTTTGTTCCAAAATGTTCCAAAATGTCGTGTGAGAATATTGTTATTTTATCGCTTTTAGTATTTTTTTTGGTTACAATTTAGAAAAAAGGTATAGAAAAAAGGATCATTTTAAAGCGATACTCAGTCCTAGTCTGTACATAAAGCAGAATATAGACTGTGTAACACATTCAATTTCAATGAATCCATCAGGATCATCCATTTCACAGAGTAAAAATCAGGTCCGGAGGGGCCGGAACTGAAACACCGGGTCAGGCTCTGCGGACGCGCTGCACCGCGGAGAGTCAGCATGCTGAATGTTCCTGTTTTATAATTCCACCTCGGATCACTCGG
Organism: Astyanax mexicanus; assembly: GCF_023375975.1. Lineage (NCBI taxonomy): Eukaryota > Metazoa > Chordata > Actinopteri > Characiformes > Acestrorhamphidae > Astyanax > Astyanax mexicanus. The sequence goes on along the minus strand of NC_064422.1, from coordinate 40,355,408 downwards.
CCTGCCTGAGCGGCCCACGCGGACCCCCACGCGGGCCATCAGCGCAGCACGGGGGAGCCGGGCCCCGACAGGAACACTGTCAGAAACCCACTGCTTAATCTCATTATCCAGAGAGAGAGAGAGAGAGAGAGAGAGAGAGAGAGAGAGAGAGCGAGTGAGAAAGAGCAGGATGAAGAGAATGAATGCTGCAGTGTGTCCAATGGCTGGAGGAGGGCGGGGGTGTCGGGAAGACATCTGAATTAGGACACATCAAACCTCAGTTTAAAGCTGATGCTGATGCTCGCTGCAGCAGAGCTGTGGAAGCAGATAAGCCCTGAAATTGCTGGATGTTGTTGGGCTGAGAAGAAGAGCAGCAGCACATTTAGCCTCTGCTGATAACTAACCCACACAGACCTTCAATTGTACCAACAAATTGGTACTCGTAGTGTCATACAAATGTATGTACATAGAGTCCGCATAGTGTAGCAGCCGGCGCCAGGAGGCAGGCTATGCGAAATCTATGTATATACATGTATGTCATTATCAGTACAAAGATGGCGGCGCTCGGAGCTGAAGCTAGCGTTACAGGATGTAAACAGAAGTTTTTAATAAGCTTCTTCTGCACTTTTTAAGTCATTAATCTCCAGATTCTAGCAATGAGGTGTGGAGCTACTTTGAGCTGGATAACGGTGGAAAAAGCGATTTATCGAGGGAAAATTACACCCCGTATCACCCAGTCTGAAGGGTGTTTGGACAAACTGTTAAAAGAGAGAGAATGGAGGTGTACTATTCATCAAAGATAAGTACTTTTGATCATGTTTTACTACAACAAAAGTCCATTTTACACCGGAGTTCTCCTTTAATGAAGCTGTAGCTTTGCAGAATGCCAGTTATCCCCACCTATACTACCACACAGACCTTCATAAAAACTGAGCCTTCCATTCTCCTGCTGCTTCCTGCAAACTATCTTCATTCATTACTCTGTAGGTAGATATAGTATAAATACTGTTTATGTGTTTAGTAAAATACTTCTGTAGAAGTTAAAGAAGTATCAACTCAAGCTTTTTACTCTTTAAGTAAAAGTGTATTTAAGTAAAAGTACTGGTACTCAAAACTACTCAAAGAATCAAAGTTAAAATGATGTAAAATGGGGAAAAAATAAAGCCATTAAGAACTAAAGCTTAGGCTGATCCACAGAGTCCTATAGTGCACCCCCCCCCCCAAAAAAAAATAAATTTTTCTAAAAGCAATAATGATTATAATGTTATATTATACTAAAATGTTAATGTAGATAAATTTGGGATGCACTAGGCTCTCTAGTGTTTCGGCTGCATATATGCTCATTGAAAATGAATGTATGAATGAATGTCGCACAATGTAAATATATTAAAGCTTTTAAAGCTTTTAAAATTGGATGTTTCTAGAGCTGGAGTTCTTTCTACGTTCTCATTTTAAGAACATCTGCTGTGTTCTTGCTGGAGTGTGGGGCGGGGGGAGGGGGGGATGGGACGAATAAACTCTATATAAACCAATAGGGTGCCCAAATGGTATATGTTTATACTTCTCTACATCCAATCACAGTCTGATTCAGTCAGATCTGGATGAAGAGATTTATCTGGATAGGGGTTTTATTGAATAATGACACCTTTTTTTTTTTACCCCTTGTGTGGTGTTCATATTTTTGTTACTCGTTTACTTTGTTACTTGTATTTAATTCAGCAAAATTAAGCAATTTTACATTAAAATGCTTTACACATGCTTGCTTCACCTTAATAGCAAGCAATATAAACAGCTTACATGGTTAATATTTGCCCTTTACCTTTCTTATGTTACATTTCTTTCAAAAAGTGTTACTCTTTTTTTATTAGTTTTTTAATAAAATGTAAAAGAAAATGAATTAAACTCAAGATATGAGTAGAAAATTTGTTTAGTTTCAAATTTACAAATGAAGCAATGTTTATTAGCCCTTGGCCAAACATACTGTATGTAATATAAATGTGTGTGTGTGGGGGGGGTGTACAGTGTTTGTTTATCGAAAATGTGTTTTGATATATGTTTTTCACAAAAAATGAGCCAATGCCAATGAGTTTGAGTTAGAAAAAATATTTTTTTAGTATCATTTGATGAAAAATGAAAACGGGTCCCACAGACCCGAACACCACACAAGGGTTAAATGTTGTGTGAAAATGTAAGGAGTATGAGTAAAATAATTACTCTATTAAAGTAGAGATAACCATTAATTATACTTAGATAAGGTCATAAAGTATTTGTACTTCCTTACTCAACACCTCTGGTTATAATATCACTGACAGTTGGCTATGGAATATTTAGTAGTGAGTAGCGAAATTTCACGACTGGACTTGTTGTACATCCCATAACGCGAGCTTCAGCGCCATGTGCCGAAAAATTGATACTGATAATGTCATACACATGTATGTACATAGAGTCCGCATAGTGTAGCAGCCGGTGCCAGGAGGCAGGCTATGCGAAATCTATGTATATACATGTATGTCATTATCAGTACAAAGATGGCGGCGCTCAGAGCTGAAGCTAGCGTTACAGGATGTAAACAGAAGTTTTTAATAAGCTTCTTCTGCACTTTTTAAGTTATTAATGCCTCGTTTTAAATGTCAGCGCTCTCCAGATTCTAGCAAGGAGGTGTGGAGCTACTTTGAGCTGGATAACGGTGGGAAAAAAGCGATTGAGGGAAAATTACACCCTGTATCACCCAGTCTGAAGGATGTTTGGACAAACTGTTAAAAATTTCTGGATCTCGGAACGCTGTGGGAGAGCGGAGGTGTGCTCTTCATAAAAGGTAAGTAATTTTTATCATGTTTTACTACAACAAAAGTCCATTTTACACCAGAGTTCTTCTTTTAATGAAGCTGAAGCTTTGCAGAAAGCCAGTTATCCCCACCTATACTACCAGAGCTTTATTTTTGCTGGGAATTAAACCCCAGTCTTCCATCATCAAAAGCATTAAAGCCCATGTCTGATCTCTGATCAGCTTCTCCGAGAGCAGAAATCCTGTCTCTCGTAAGGAAAAGTCACATTGGAGCGAAAATGGAAAACAGCAGATTGCGCTTGAGCAGCTGATGATGTCATCTGGAGCACGGACAGGGTGATGACACGTCTGTTATCCTCCACGCGGCCCTCAGCCGAACCCCCCGCTCCCCTCCACTACTCCCCCCCACCCCTCACTTCCTGTGATGTCATCAGATTCCATTCATCTGCTGTCTCTTCGAGCGCGGCGGTTTCGGAGGTGCAACGGCCACTAAATATAGCCGAGGAAGGAAAAGCCTTAGTGTTTGAGTGTGTATGTGCATGTGTGTGTGTGTGTGTGTGTGTACGTGCTAACCCGCCTGCAGTGTGCAATTTTCTCTGATGATACTGTCTGTATAAAAAAAGGAGGTAAATGCTTTTGCAGCTAAACAATGTTGGCAAGACACCGTGGAGATTCTCAGGCTCTGTGTGTAAGTGTGTGTGTGTGTGTGTGTGTGTGTGTGTGTAAAAGTGTCTGTGTACGTGTGCTTAAGTACATACTGTAAGTGTGTGTCGCCTTTGTCCATGAGGCCAAAATTGCTCCCAAAGTCACTCCCATCAAAAGACCCTGACGGACTGCAGACAGCCGCCAATACACAATACACACACACGCACGCACGCGCACCCCAGCAGTGGCCTCACTCCACTTCACACAGAGGTCTAACCCTCAGAGTGCTCACACACATGCCAACACAGTGCTCCAACCACTCACCCGTAACACACACACACACACACACACACACACATGCATAAACAAACACTACAGCCACCAGATCTCTGCCTTCCATTACTGAAAGGAACAAAGCCAGTGGCAGAGAAGGAGGAGTAGCCACTGCCAGACAGGGACACACATTTAATTACAGTCAGTATAAAGCATACTCTATATACACGCATGCTGTTAAAATAGCAATCCGCCAAAGTCAGATCGCACCTGGATCTTAAAGGGAATGGTAAGTGACAGACTGATAGGTTTATTGCAAGTTACAGCCAAAACACACCTATTATAAATTAAGAGCATTAGTACATACCACGCAAGGCGTACTTTTCCCGACGTCCCAATAGCAAAGACACACTGGCACGCCCTAAATCATGCTGCAGGATGCACGGTTAACACTCAGCTATAGACAAAATAGGTAAAATAGGGCCCAAAGATGTCAACAAAACCTGCCATTAACCTTTCGAAAAAGTAACTGTCCTACTGGTGCTATAGAACCACATATGAAAGTGACTCAAATCAAATGTGATATGTGAGCCATTACTCACAAAACGATCTAACTTGAAACAGTGGTGAACCTTCCCAGGAGTGGCCAACCTACCAACATTTCTCCAAAAGCATATTCACAACTCAAAAATAGAAGAAATTTGAAATATAGAAATAGAGAAATAGGTTTCAAACACTATAAGCAAGTGTCTTTGAAATTACTTAACAGTCTGACACAGAAACGTATTTTATTTATTAGCAAACATTAATATGGAGACCCTGAAGGGACATGGTGTAAAAAGTGGAGAGCACCAGGTACTAAGCAGTGTGTGTCCGTGTGTGTGTGCCCAAAAGCTTTTCTTACAAAATGATACCTCCTGCCTTGTGCACATCTAATAGGAGTTAGCGGGCTATCATTAGCAGGCTATCATTAGCGGGCTAATGTTAGCTCTGGGCTAAAAGCTTCCTTTAGCTACCTAGCTAAAACATTTCCCACTGAAATAAAGTAGTTAACATTAGCTAACCTAGCTAACGTTCGCTAAAACAGTCCACACTGAAATAAAGTAGTAAAGCTAGCTAGCTAACAAATTTATTTCACTGTGGAACATCTATCAGTTTAAACTATCACTTGCTAGCTACCATTATCTGGTGCTCACCACTTGATATGTGGTGCTCACCACTTTTTACGTAAAAACAAAATACACCATGTCCTTTCAGGGGCTGAGTACATTAAAGAAGCAAACTGAAGAAAAAAAAAACAGGCTTCAGCTGATTGGTTGCATCTAAAATACTTGATTTAAAGTTTTAAAAATTAGCTGTGGTTTAAACTGTCATGCTGGGTTAAAACAAGAAGTGGCTTATATGGTTTAAAACCACATAAACCCACCCACCCCCCACCCCCCACACACACAAACACACAAACACACACACAGACACACACGCACACACACACACACACACACTAGTTTGGCTGCACAGTAACAGGCCTGTCAATCAGCTGCTGATTTGTGTCTGCTAAATAATGTACAATGCTGAGGCTAAACTCTAGCTCACATTACACACACATACACACACACACACACACATACACACACACACACTCATAAATAGGATAAAAGAGAACAAAGGCAGGAGATGAGAGAAGAGAAGGAGAGAGAAGAGGGATAAAGAGAGGGAAGTGGGCAAATGTATACCCGAGCGTCTGAGAGTGAGAGTGAAAAGAAAGAAAAAGGAGTGAGGGACTGTGTCAAGAGAGTGAGAGAGAGAGAGAGAGAGAGAGAGAGAGAGAGAGAGAGATGGGAATTTTAGCGGGATTAAAGGATATGTAGGATTTTTTTGTTATATAAAACACTCATCATAAAAAAATACGAAAAATGCAGTGATTAGCAGTAATTAGCATGGTGGTGGTGTATGAGGTGTTAGTACAGTGAGTGGATCAGATACAGCAGCAGTGCTGCTGGAGTTTTTAAACACTGTGTTTAATCATCACTCACTGTGCTCCACTTTAATACACACTCCTACCTACAGCTAAAACACTCTGTAGATAAAGTATTGGAAAATTTTAACATTGCAAATTTTCTTGACGATATATATCACGATTTTAAACAATGCAGGGCCCATGACATCACAAGCCCCGCCCCCACCCGCGCGCTGTCTCGCGGGGACCAATCAAGAGCTGAGTCAGTGCCGAGCTCTCAAAAGCCGAGAAAAACAGCAAAACAACAGTAATCAGCCCTTTAATCAGGCATTTAAATAGCTTTTTAAAAGGTAAATAAGAGCGTTTGTTTTTCTGGGATTAAAAGCGTGAATTCAGCTGTAACTGGAAATATCTGCACTGCAAAACTGTGCTGGACTGAGGTGCACAGCTTTTCACACGTGCTCACGTTTACAAGCAAATGCTCAACCATGGCCATGTGGTTACCTCATGTTTACTCCTTCCACCCCCCCTGTCGCGCTCCCCTTCCCCTCGCGCTTCTTAGGCAGCAGCTGTCTGAAAGGGATGTTCGGGTGCTAACCCGGATTGTATCCAAAAAACATAAAACCACAGCTGATCAAATCACGCAGAATTCAATGTGCACCTCAACTCTCCTGTTTCCACCAGAACTGTTCGTCAGCACAATAAATTATTGTGCTCTAAAACCAGGTGTTTCAGTTTCATTGTCCAACCCCTGTATATAAGTAAGTGTATAAGCAAAAAAAAGGATTTAATGGATTGGAGCGTGGAGTGTTTATAGTGTTTATAGATTCAAATGGAAAACAAAGGCCATATACTCTATCTAGCAATTTCACAGCTGTTATCATGTAATTATCTATAAATCAAAAAAAGTCAGCCCGGCTTTAAGTGTTTACATGTGTCTATGTCTGTGTGTGTGTGTGTGTGTGTGTGTGAGAGAGAGAGAGAGAGAGAGTGGAGGAATAAAGTGAAGGATAAGCTGTGGGACAGCAGCAGATCCTCTTACGCAACAGCCTGCAGCTCACTCTCTAACCCAGCAGGAGCTCTACACACTCCAGAGCCGGCCTGTCTCACTCCGTCAGCGTCCGTCAGTACACTCACACACACACACACACACACACACACACACCCCTGCATGCCTACACAATCATGTAAACGTGTGTATGAGACAGTGTGAGTGTGTTTCTATGAGTGTGTATATGTGTGTTTTAGGACGTGTGGTTATGTGAGTGTGTGTGAGTGTTAGATTGTGTGTGTGTGTGTGTGTGTTAGATTGTGAGACTGTGTGTGAGAGTGTGAGTGTGTTTCTATGAGTGTGTATATGTGTGTTTTAGGACGTGTGGTTGTGTGAGTGTGTGTGAGTGTTAGATTGTGAGACTGTGTGTGAGAGTGTGAGTGTGTATATGTGTGTTTTAGATTATGTGTGATTATGTGAGTGTGTATGTGAGAAACTAGGTGTGTTTCTGCGAGTGTGTATATGTGTGTATGTAAGACTGTGTGTGTTTTAAATTGTGTGTGTGTGTGTGTTAGATGGTGTGCGTGTATTAGATTTTGTGAGTGTGTGTGGTTATGTGAGTGTGTGATTGTGTGTTAGACTGTGTGTGTGTTAGATTGTGTGACTGTGTGTGTGTGTTTTAGATTGTGTGTGTGTGTGTGTGTGATTTTATGTGTGTGTGTGTTTTAGATTGTGTGTGTGTGTGTGATTTTATGAGTGTGTGTGTTAGACTGAGTGAGTGTGTGCGTGTTAGATTGTGTGTGTGTGTGTGATTTTATGGGTGTGTGTGTTAGACTGAGTGAGTGTGTGCGTGTTAGATTGTGTGTGTGTGTGTGTGTGTATTTGTTAGATTGTGTGTGTGTTTTAATTTTTAGATTGTGTTTGTGTGTGTGCGTTAGATTGTGTAAGTGTGTGTTCATTAGATTGTGTGTGTGTGTATTTGTTAGATTGTGTGTGTGTGTGTGTGTGTGTGTGTGTTTCAGATTGTGTGTGATTATGTGAGTGTGTGTGTGTTATTTTGTGTTTGTGTTTGTTAGATAGTGTGTGTTAGATTGTGTGAGTGTATGTGTGTGTGTGAGTGTGTGTGTGTGTGTGTTTGTTAGATAGTGTGTGTTAGATAGTCTGTGTGTGTGTGTGTGAGTGTGTGTGTGTGTGTGTTTGTTAGATAGTGTGTGTGTTATATTGTGTATGTTTGCGTTTGTTAGTGTGTTAGATTGTGTGAGTGTATGTGTGTGTGTGTGTGAGTGTGTGTGTGTGTGTTTGTTAGATAGTGTGTGTTAGATAGTCTGCGTGTGTGTGTGTGTGTGTGTGTGTTAGAATGATACAGAAAGCACAATCACAGTGAGAAGCTGCTGTTTGCCCATCTGCACTCCTCTCTCCATGACTTCCTCCAGTTCCAGGAAACACACCAGTCCTCCAGCATCTGCTCTCTCTCTCTCTCTCTCTCTCTCTCTCATTCACTCTGTCCTTCATTCTCTCTCTATTTCTTCTAATTTACCTACTCTTTCTATTTTGCCTCTGTCTATGAAAGCGCAGCGAAAGTTCTACTAAAGACTCCAATGCTACGTCACCTAATTACCTATCCAATCAGCTGTTCCCTCTGCCTTTAAATAAGATCACTCATTCAGTACCTTTGCTGCCTTTCAGACGCTGATGGTCGTTCTTACCCTCCTCCTTCCCCACCGCCTCCAGGTTGGTCCCGTTTGGTTGCCCGGGGGTTGGCTCCGCCCCTGTCTCCAATGTACGACAGGATCTGCAGAGCCCAGATGTATCAAGTCCTGGGCCGATGACGGGGCCTACGCCAAAGACTCTACTAGAAGACTGTTTCATTATAACCTCTTCATATATGTATCTTTGTTTTGCTAAATATGTTAAAACATTAAATCGTGCAACTGACAACATTTCTTCCGGAGTCGTAATAGTAGAACTTACTTTCTACTTTCTATTACCTTTAGTTCTCTCTCTCACTCTCTCTCATTCTCCCCACTTTCTCTGAGTTTTTTTCTTTATAACACACTTTCCCTCCATCCTGTTTTTCTTTCTCTCTTTCTTTCTTTCTTTCTTTCTTTCTTTCTTTCTCTCTCTTACATTCTAACTTGCTCTCCATCTTCTCTTTTTCTCTCTCACTTTATAACTAACTCTCTCTCCCTCATTCCATCAATCTCTCTATGTTGATTTAACCCACTCTGTCCCTCTCTCTCTCTCTCTTTTACTCCTCTTTTATTTTATCCCAGTCACTATCTGCCTTGCAGTCTCTCCCTCTTTTTTCAATCTATCCATCATCCTCTATCTCTTTTTCTTTCTAACTCTCTCTCTCTCTCTTTCTATCTCACTTTTTTCTCGCCTCTCACTATTCCTCTTCATCCTCCTCTCACTTTCCCTGCTTCTCTTTCTTACTCACGCAATCTGTCCTCCATATCACTCTTTCACTCTCTTTTTCCATCATCTCTCTTTCTTCTAACTCAATCACTCTCTTCTGTCACACTTACTTTTTCCTCAATTCATCTGTTTCTCTTTCTTACTCATGCAATCTGTCCTCCATATCACTCCTTCACTCTCTCTTTCCATCATCTCTCTTTCTTCTAACTCAATCACTCTCTTCTGTCACACTTACTTTTTCCTCAATTCATGTCTCTTTTTCGCAGTCCCTTTCTTTCCATTTCTCTCTCTCATTTCTATCTTTCAAACATTTCAAACTCTTTCAGTTTCTCCCTCTCTCTATCTCTCCATCCTCCTCTCATTCTTTCGTTGTTTCTTTTCTTTTTCTAACTCACTCACATCTTTCTTCCACTCTCTCTGTATTTTTTCCACTTTTTTCTCATCTCTCAATTTGCTTCTTCATCCTCCTCTCTCTTCCTAGAGTTTCTAACTCCCCCTCATCTCTCTATTCCACTCTGTATTCTTTTTTATACACTTTCTATCTTCCCTCTCTTTTCTCTCTTACTTTTTAACACAGTTTTCACCTCGCACTTTATCTTTCCATCCTCCTCTCTCACTTTCTGTTCTTTTCAGACTCTCTTTATTCTCTCTTTCTTAATTTCGCCTTAAACACACTCACACTCTCTCAAACCTCTCACTCTCACTTTATCCTCCACTCTCTCATTCTCTAACTCTATCCTTCTTTCTTTCTCTGTTTTTCTTTCTTACTCACCCTGTCCTCTGCATCACTCTCATCCACTCTCTTTCACTTATTCTATCTCTCTCTATATCATTTCTCTATCCTCTCTTTGACTTTTTAATTCACCCTCTCATCTCATGCCATAACTCTCTTTTAATTTAAACCCACTCCTTTTTACTCTTTGTCTTTCTTTTCCATTTAACTCTCTTTTTTCCTCTATCCTCCTTTCTCTATCTCTTTCTCTGACTCTATCCTCTTTCTCTCTTTAACTCAGTGCTGTTTCTAACGCCTCTTTATCCTATCTATCTCTCATTTCTGTCATCTCCTTTACTTTTGACTTTCTTTATCTCTCCATCCTCCTCTGTTTCTCCAATTCTCTCCAATGTATCTCCCCATCTCTCACTTTTTAACTCACTTCACTCTTTACTTGATTGCTCTTTCTATCTCTCTATTATCTTCTTCTTCTAACTCAATCACTCTCTCTCTCTATCTTCTCTTCTTTTAACTCACTCTCTTAACTTGCTCCATCTCTCTCTCTATTATTTGATTCTACTCCTTTATTTCTCTTTCTAGATCTTTACATCCTCCTCTCTTTCTTTCCTTTTTACTCTTTTTTTACTCACTCTGTCCTCCTTTACTCTCTCCTCCTCCTCTCGCCTTTTTGTCTTCTTTCTAACTAAATCACTCTTCACTCTTGCTCTATTCTAACTCTCTCTTTGTTTATCTTTCTAATTCACTCTCTAGTATCTCTCTCTATTTCCTCCTTATCTCTCTTTATCTTTCTTCTGTTGCTTTATCTCTCTCTCTCTCTCCATTGCTCTGTTTATCCTCTCTTTCTCACACTCACTCTCTTATCATTCTCAGCTCTAATCACTACTGTACAAATACATATACAAACCACACACACACACACACACACACAAACATTCAGATGCATTCTCATCAAAATGCATTGGGTTAATTCCTTTAGTGTCTCTCAGACCTGATTATAAAATGCATTTTAATATGTGCTGCTCTGCTGCGGCTCTAACAGCTCTATCGCTGATTAAATATTTCATTGTGTAATACTGGGTCATAATGCTGTATTTACTGAGAGATAAATATTATAACACTGCTGGGTGTATTGAGGCTGCATTACATTATATTACAGTTATATTACAGTGCTGCATGAACAAACGTTAAGTGATTTTGATATAAGCCAAATTGTGATTACTAAATGTTCCAAATGGAAGGTGTGTTGCGGTAAGCAGTGGACAGTGCTTACAACAAATGCTCCAAAAAGTGGGTGCCGAGTGGTTCAGCGGTCTAAAGTGCTGCCACTATGACCGGAGATCACCAGATCGCTGTTTCAAATCCTGGTCATGCAGCTTGCCAACTCTCAAATTCATCCCCAACTCTCCAATTTATCCCCAACTCTCCAACTTATCCTCAACTCCCCAACTCATCCCCAATTGATCTCTAACTCCCCAACTTCACAACTCATTCCCAACTCTACAACTAATCCCCAACTCTACAACTCTCCAATTTGTCCCCAACTCCCCAACTCATCATAAACTCCCCAACTCATCCCAAACTCTCCAACTCATCCTCAACTCCCCAACTCATCCCAAACTCCCCAACTCATCCCAAACTCTCCAACTCATCCCAAACTCTCCACATCATCCCCAAATCTCAAACTCATCCTCAACTCTCCACCTCATCCCCAAATCCCCATCTCCCAAACTCATCCCCAACACATTCCCAACTCTCCAACTTATCCTCAACTCCCCAACTCATCCCCAATTGATCTCTAACTCCCCAACTTCACAACTCATTCCCAACTCTACAACTAATCCCCAACTCTACAACTCTCCAATTTGTCCCCAACTCCCCAACTCATCATAAACTCCTCAACTCATCCCAAACTCTCCAACTCATCCTCAACTCCCCAACTCATCCCAAACTCCCAAACTCATCCCAAACTCTCCAACTCATCCCAAACTCTCCACATCATCCCCAAATCTCAAACTCATCCTCAACTCTGCACCTCATCCCCAAATCCCCATCTCCCAAACTCATCCCCAACACATTCCCAACTCTCCGACTTATCCCCAACTCATCCCCAACTCTCACACCCATTCCCAACTCTTTAATAAATCCCCAACTCCCCACCTTATCCCTAACTCTCCAACACATTCCCAACACATCCCCAACTCCCCATCTCATCCCCAACTCCTCACCTCATCCGCAACTCCTCCCCTATTTTCCAACTCACCCCCAACTGCCCACCTTATCCCCAACTCCCCAACTGATCCCCAACTCTGCAACTCTTCAATTTGTCCCCAACACCCCAACTCATCATAAACTCCCCAACTCATCCCGAGCTCTCCGTTTCATCCCCAACTCATCCCTAACTCACCATCACATCCCCAACTCCCAAACCCATCCCAAACTCCCCAACTCATCCCAAACTCCCCAACTCATCCCTAACTCACCATCACATCCCCAACTCCCAAACCCATCCCAAACTCTCCAACTCATCCCAAACTCCCCAACTCATCCCAAACTCCCCAACTCATCCCTAACTCACCATCACATCCCCAACTCCCAAACCCATCCCAAACTCTCCAACTCGTCCCAAACTCCCCAACTCATCCCAAACTCTCCAACTCATTCCAAACTCTCCAATGCATCCCAAACTCCCCAACTCATCCCAAACTCTCCAACTCATTCCAAACTCCCCAACTTATCCCCAACTCATCCACAACTCCCCAACTAATCCCCAACTCTCCAACTCATCTCCAATTCCCCAACTCATCCAAAAAGTCTTGGATGGCCCCTCCTGGCATTAGGGATGGTGCTAGTTGTCCTACACTATTGGCAATATTTCTCTTCGAGAACTAAAAAAGCTGTGCCAGCAGTAAATGCAATTTGAAGTAGCTAAACATCTGGACATGGAACAATGCTTCTTTTTGTAACCAAAACTGGATTTTCCAAGCACTGCTCACAACCCCATCGTAGCACCTTTATTTTTGGAAGTGCAAGACCCCGAAAAGCTCAAGGGAGGCTTTAACATACTCCATCTGTCCCAAACCCCAGCCTGGAACACCCACAGCTGAGCCTCCAGAAGATACGGCGGTGGAGATGAAGACATGGGGTGGAGTGCTATTACACTCCTCCACTTCATTAAGCTGCTACTCCCATTAGAAACGCTCGGTAGATCCAGAGAAAACTGAGCCTCCTTTACAGACTGCAGGGAGAGCGAGGATAGAAAGAGAGAGAACGAGAGAGAGAGAGAGAGAGAGAAAGGGCTCATGAGAATAAGAGTGATGTGATTGAAAAAACGCTCTCTTTCCTTCTGGGCTTAGGGGAAATCAGAAAATAGGTCCAGGCGATGAAGGCAACGTTAAGCACATGTAGCTCTCGCTTCTCCATTCAATGCAATTAATCGATGGCTGAAACATGCACTGTATGTTAATATTTGATATGTCCATGTCCAGATTAAAAACAATCGACATTATTAAAGCACAGTATCTGATACATTCATTCATGATTTATAGAATCATCATCTAATGCTCTACACTCTAATGTGCCATAAACTACATAAACTAGCACAAGCTTTTACTCTCTGAATACAATACTCTTTAAAAATAAAAAAAGGGATTTAAAGGGTTCTTAGGTGGTAAGCCAATACGAAATATTCAACAATAGAAATTTGCATATTGTAAAGCAGGTAAATGGTAGTACTTGCTCTTTTGAAATACACACAAGTCACTCCGAGTTGTATATGCATGCTAGTGCTATGCGCTATACTGGTGCATCCGGTATACCGGCGGAGAAATGAATACCGTTATGCATTTTCACATACCGCCATACCGCCAGAGGCACTGCAGAGCACTGTGTAGAACAGCACTGCCAAAGCTAGCTGACTTCTGTGGAGTCAAAATGAGAACCACACTTTATCTGAGGAGCTCCTGCTGCTGTTCCTAACTGTGCGAGTGTTTGTATCCAAGTAAAATAAAAAAACAACAGCAAACAGCCACTATTCATTTAGAAAACAGACAAATGGAACTAGGGACAATGGAAGCTTGTGACCGCCCACTGCACAGTCACAGTGCTATTAGCCAATCATAGGTGAGACGTTTGTGTGTCATGAATATTCATCAATACGAAACAAAATCCTGTAATTTTTCCCCGCCCACTCTCCACGCCTCCCCTGAACTAAAACAGCCTGAAACAGGAGAACACAAAAACCGGCTCACAGGGCTTTCATTCAGAGACCAAAGAGACCACCAAAGAGATCATTAATAATCAGTTATAACACATACGTAGAAAGGGCAACAATGACCTGTTGTTTGCCAAATAGTGAACCCATAGCCATCTATATTGTTGGCCTTTCTACATGTGTATGTGTTATAACTGATTATTAATGATTGTTAAGGCGTTTACAACCTGATTGGTAACCATTAATAAACTAATTGTAAACCATGTATAAACCCTTTATAAAAGTAGTCTTATTTTAAAGTGGTACCATAGAGTCTAATAGAGATGACATTCATAAAAAAGTTTTAGAAAAATGTCTAAGTAAAAGTGAATAAGATCATTATTACTAAAATAAGTAAAACAATCTTACACTTACACAATGCTTAGTAAAACAACAAATCTTATCAAAGAAAATAAATAAGATTTATTGCTTCGAAATGTGTTAATTTCACTGGCTAAGAACTTTTTTTTGTTTGCACTGTAAAATAAAAACTGTTTTTTTTATTTTATTTTATCATAAACACCCGCTGTGTGAACGCAGCCCAAACACGTCAGCACACTTCCTGCGAGATGAAGTGTGAGAAAAAGAGTGATGTGATTGAAAATGCTCTCTTTCTTCTGGGCTTAGGGGAAATCAGAAAATAGGTCCGGGCGATGAAGGCAGCGTTAAGCACATGTAGCTCTCGCTTCTTAATAAAACCATCGCTCCTCCACAATTTCCACAGTGTAGGAGATCCGAGCCGCATTCTCCGTCCAAGTGTACCGAAATGTACAGATCCCTCCCTTTCTTTATTCTCCCTCTCCTCCCCCACAATGCACCTCTCTCTCTCTCACTCTCGCTCTCTCGCGCTCTCTCTCTCGCGCTCTCTAGGACAGTTTGAGCTCAGTAACAGCCCTCCCACGTCCATCTGTCAACAGCACACTCTCAGTATAAAGACAGGGCAGCATGCCTGGAACCCATTCACACTCTCTATCTCTCTCTCACTCTCGCGCTTTTCTCTCTCCCTCTCGCGCACACACACACAAACCCAAACCAATGCACTCTCTTATATATATACACACAATCCGAGGCATTCACAACACATTCGTACCCACATTCGCATGCACACACACACACACACATACACACACACACCGCTCAAACACACTGAGTGAGTGAGACTGTCTGGGCCGTATGAATTATTAATCAGCCAACACACCGGGGCTAATTTTGCATAATTTATGACACACAGCAATAATGGGCTCCTTTGAAGTTCTGATTGGAATTGTGTTTGAATAAATACTCCTTCCTGTGGGGCTCCCGTCCTCCAATTCTGTAAATAATCCCCCCCCAAAAAAAAAGAAATATTAATGCTTTAACACACTAAATAATTTGGAAACAGTAACGCGTTATTTATTCTTTTCTTTTTTTTCCCATTTTCTCCCCAATTTACACGACCAATTACCCAACCCACTCATTAGGACTCCCCCTATCACTAGTGATGCCCCAACACACCAGGAGGGTGAAGACAAGCACATGCCTCCTCCGATACATGTGAAGTCAGCCACCACTTCTTTTCGAGCTGCTGCTGATGCTTTAGCATTGCCGAGCAGCATCACAGCGCTAACGCTCGGAGGAAAGCACAGCGACTCGGTTCTGATACATCAGCTCACAGACGCCCTGTGCTGCAGACATCACCCTAAAAGTGATGTGGGGAGAGAACGCCATCTACCTACCCAGAGGGAGCAGGGCCACTTGTGCTCCCTCTGAGCGCCGGCAGCTTGATGGCAAAGCTGAATGTGCGAGGGTTCGAACCTGCGACCTTCTGCTCATAGTGGCAGCACTTTAGACCACTGGACCACTCAGCGCCCACGTTATTGATTTTTTTAACGCAAACTACTACCATAATTTGCCCCACCGTAATTTGGGGTGCGTGGACGACCTTTTCTTCTTCTCTGTAAGATGTGGCGAGCAGCTGCTCACCGTGATGGGGATCAGCCTCAGGTACCATCGAGCCATCACAAAACCCTTCAAGGAAGTGCGTGACCATGTGGATCCTGTTCAAATGGACCACGCCCGCACTAGCATCTGAGCTGTGTGCGCGTTACACACGGGAAACGCCGAACTCCACACCTAAGACTCATTCAAGATGCTTACCATAAAGGAAAAATTTGTTTCCTCTATACAATTTATCATCAATTCAAAATCCTTTATTCCAGCGCTCTACGCTGCTTTATCTTACAAGCTTATACTAGTATTATAATTGACACTAATTGACACTAATATAAATAAAATTTAATTTTACATTTCTTACATTCAATCAACTAATATTCTGTGCAACTCTCAACTTTCTTTCCTGGGGTGGTCCTGATGAGTGCCAGTTTCATCATCATTACGTTTTTGATGGTCTTTTTTTTGTCCGACTGCACTTAAGGATACTTTCAAAGGTATTGAAATGTCCAGAGTAGGGGTAGGCAATATTATATCGTATACAATATATCGTGACACAGAAATATCATGATATTAAAAATCCATATCGTGATAATAGGGCTGTTCTGTCTTAAAAGTAGTCTATTATTTACTGTGAAGCTTTAGGTGTATTTATTGTATAATTGTTTTAGTTTGCAGTTTATATGCATGCACTAAATATTCTGCAATATTATTTGCTGCATTATATTATTTTATGCTATATTATTTATTTTGCCACATTATGATTATTCTGTTATACCATTATAAAATATTCCTGAAATTAATTAATTATTTTAGTTTTCCTATTTCGTCAAGTATATCGTTATCGCAAAAATACCCTGAAATATCGTGATATTATTTTAGAGCCATATCGCCCACCCCTAGTCCAGAGCATGCAGACTGAGATGCATCTGTACGACCTGTATTGGAAATGCATTTTAAACCACCTTTCGGCCCCCTGTGGGCCAGATCTGATTTTACAAAAACTGGATTTCATGTTTATTATTGCTGTCCAAAAGAAATCTGAATACAATAGAAATGCCAAAAATCTGATTTAAGGAGCCAATCTGAACATGACCTCAGAGCACCCCCGCTCCTGACCACACTTGATCCAGCTGATAAATTAATGATCGAGTCCTTTCAGAGGTGAACTGGGTGAATTAGAGCAAGGACAACATAACAACATGCAGGGCAGTGCTGTTCCACCACCCAGACCCACAACCACTGCTCTACATCACTCTACACCATGTTCTTTAAACTTTAAAAACATCCTTCACTCACATCTTCATCATGAACTGATAGCCGAGACCATGTTCTATTTTAATATTTAATGCTCTACAAGCTAGTAAATTATGATGATTATAATTTATGTAGGGAGCAAATTGTAACAGAATATTGAACCATCTTTTGGTCAAAAGTTTACTTAGTAAAGTCCAAGTAAAATTATTATTATTATTTTTTAAAGCCAGTCAGGCTCAGAGTGCTGCCACTATAATCAGGAGATTGCCAGTTCGAATCCTGTTCATGTAGCTTGCCATCGGCTACCGGAGCCTTGAGAGAGCACAATTGGCCTTGCTCTCTCTGGGTGGGAAGATGGTGCTCTTTCTCCTCATCACTGCTAGGGTGATGTGGATCAGCACAAGGCTGCGTCTGTGAGCTGCTGTATCAGAACCAAGTCGCTGCGCTTTCCTCCGAACATTAGTGCTGTGATGCTACTTGGTAATGCTGCATCAGCGGCAGTTCAAAAAAAGGTGGAGTCTGACTTCACATGTATCGAAGTGGTGTTGGGGCATCACTAGTGATAGGGGGAGATCTAATAAGTGGGTTGTGTAACTGGCCCTGTAAATTGGGGAGAAAATGGAAAAAAAAATTTAAGTATAAAAAAAGCCAATCTATGTGCAACATTGTTACAAGTTTTAAAAACTATTATTATTGCCAAAATGATCCTTTTCCATGGTAAACACACTAGTGGAAAACGTGTAAATGTGTCACGAATTGACCCAGGCAGGGTGACGAGGAAAGCGGACACAAGTGCAGGTAAGGGTAAAATAAATAAATAATTTATTAAACAAATAACAAAGAAACAAGGAATAAGTAACGGGAAACAAAGATACACAAATAACCATTAACCAAAACAAATCAGAGAACATAAACTAAACCAACTAGAGAATAAAATAAACAGGGAATATATACAAGAGACGGACTAGAAATAAACAAAGAATTAAACAAGAAGCTAAACTAGAAAATGGAAAACTAAACTAAGCAGGGCAAGGGAGAAAAAACAATGGATAAAAACAGGAAACTAGAAAATAAACAGAAAAACACAGAATAAGGAGCAAGGGAAAACAAACTAGGAAAAAACACGGAACTAGGGCTTTCGCAATACAGAAACGCGGAGAGACAGACAACAGTGGAAGGTGCAAAGACCGACGGAGACAAAGTGGCAGAGGAGGGCTATTTAAAGAAACAGGAAACACACTATAATAGGAAACACCTGGGGAAGGGGCGGAGCTACAAATGAGACAAGTGGTGGAAAGGTACTGAGACAGAACACAGGGGCACAGGTCACGTGGGACACACACAGAGACATGAGACAGGGCTAAGACCTGACAAAATGTTTCTTTATAGAACCTTTAAAAAGGCCTAGTTCCACTTATGTTACAAGTCAAATTCTATATAGAACCTCTTTTCTTTAGAGCAGGGGTTCTTAACCTGGGGGGTGCGTTTTCTCAGCTTAATTTGTGACGAATCAGATTTGTTAACCTTTTAACAGGCAAGCATTTTAGTCAAATTTCAGCCTGATTATACGACAATATCTTTACATATATTTTGATAATTGTAAGTGTAGTAGAAAATATTTTACAAATGAGTAGTAAATCTGCAAACTGTCAAAATATAATGAATACAATTTAAGCTTTCCATAACTGTACTGAATTTAAAAATCAATATTTTCTTAAATACACATCAAACCTTATTTGTCCTCCAAACCCTTGGCTTTGTTACGGTTGTCTGGATTTTATGTCTATTTTTAAACATGCAGAATTTGGGTTGATTAATGTTCCTGATCTTAACTTATTAAGTGGAGTAGAGAGAAAACAGGCAGCTTCTCTAAATGTCCTGTAGAAGATTTCAAACCCCTCATAGTATTCAAAATGTAAATAACTTATTTTACTGCAGATAAAATAGGATTTGTATCATCTGTACTTGTGGCCCATATATTGGCCAAGGCCTGTTAAGGGGTAACTTTGCATGCTTTTTAAATAAAGTTTTTGTCGCTGTTCTACTCAACACTTCGATCTCAATCTTGATTTACTTTCACACATGCGCCAAATTTCTGTGAGTCCAGACTGGATTAAAATGAAGCGCTTTTTAGAGGGTCGAATTGGAAGTGGAGACCGAAACGCACACTTCCACAAACTTCCAGAAACTTAACAAGAAAGTGAGAAAATATGATGAAAAGTACTTAAAAAATATGGTTTATGATTCTGGAGTTCACTGTCAACAGAGTTCCCAGCGTTGAAAAAACTTCTCCTTTTTGGATCAACATTTCTCTGTTAGTCTTGAATAATTTTCTGCATGTCTAAAAATGTTCCTGAGCCCTACTAAGTAGAGCTTAGATTCTCTGCCCGAACCCGACCTGACCCGAGGCCCGACCCGAGATTTCCCACCACATTCCTCGGGCCGGGTCGGGTTGGGCTCCAGAAAATAGTCTGAGATGTAGGCATCTGTTTCTTATTTATATTTTTATTTTTAAATAAAGCTCTGGTGTGATAATCACAACGTTGCTAAGCAACCAATTATTATTGTTAACGAAAATGAACCAAATAACGAAAACTGAAAGTGAAAAAAATAATTGATTTATAAGCTCTGTTTATTTGTGCCGATTCTGTCCGCGAAGCGGGAGTCGGATTCAGCAGGGAGTCGGATTCGGCACCTCAGCGGCTGCGCAGCGGCACCTCGCAAAATACGACAGAAAACACTGAGAGAGCTGCAGAATTCTGTATGGGACTAGAATATGAGCACGAGGAGATAAAAGAGTAACAGGAGATACAGTGTGTGAGAACCTTTACCTGTGAGTAGCTCATACACCAGAACACACAAATCTCTCTCTCTCTCTCTCTCTCTCTCTCTCTCTGTGTCTCTCTCTCTGTGTGTGTCTCTCTCACACGTGAACGCCTCCGCGTTTGACTTGCAGCACTGTGTGTAGCTGTTCTTAAAAATCATTTAAATTAAATAATAGTTCTATGCTTCTATGTCACAGTGTTAATTAACATAATTCTCATTCAAACAGCCTGAAAACAGACAGTTTATGGGGCGGGGCGGGGCGGGCTCGGGCTCATAATGACAGTTTATGGTTCGGGTTGGGTCGGGCTCGGGCAGAACGTGCACGGGCTCGGGTCGGATTTTTTGGGCCCGATCTAACCTCTACTA